>NC_141873.1:377592784-377895814 GCF_056163025.1 Triticum urartu
TTATTGATTCGACACAAGGGGGGCCAAATAATATTCTCAAGTATTAGCAACTGAGTTGTCAATTCAACCACACCTGGAAACTTAGTATCTGCAGTAGAGTGTTTAGTAGCAAAGTAATATGATAGTGGTGGTAGCAGCAACAAAAGCAAAGACAACAAAAGTAATGTTTTTGGTATTTTGTAGTGATTGTAACAGTAGCAGCGGGAAAGTAAATAAGCGTAAACCAGTATATGGAAAACTCATAGGCATCGGATCAGTGATGGATAATTATGCCGGATGTGGTTCATCATGTAACAGTCATAACATAGGGTGACACAGAACTAGCTCCAATTCATCAATGTAATGTAGGCATGTATTCCGTATATAGTCATACATGCTTATGGAAAAGAACTTGCATGGCATCTTTTGTCCTACCCTCCCGTGGCAGCGGGGTCCTATTGGAAACTAAGGGATATTAAGGCCTCCTTTTAATAGAGAACGTAACAAAGCATTAGCACATAGTGAATACATGAACTCCTCAAACTATGGTCATCACCGGGAGTGGTCCCGATTATTGTCACTTCGGGGTTGCCGGATCATAACACATAGTAGCTGACTATAGACTTGCAAGATAGGATCAAGAACTCACATATATTCATGAAAACATAATAGGTTCAGATCTGAAATCATGGCACCCAGGCCCTAGTGACAAGCATTAAGCATAGCAAAGTCATAGCAACATCAATCTCAGAACATAATGGATACTAGGGATCAAACCCTAACAAAACTAACTCGATTACATGATAAATCTCATCCAACCCATCACCGTCCAGCAAGCCTACGATAGAATTACTCATGCACGGCGGTGATCATCATGAAATTGGTGATGGAGGATGGTTGATGATGACGACGGCGACGAATCCCCCTCTCCGGAGCCCCGAACGGACTCCAGATCAGCCCTCCCGAGAGGTTTTAGGGCTTGGCGGCGGCTCCGTATCGTAAAACACGATGATTTCTTCTCTCTTCTTTTTTTCTCTCCGAAAGCAAATATACAGAGTTGGAGTTGGCGTCGAAGGGTTTCCAGGGGGGCCACGAGGTAGGGGGGCGCGCCCTAGGGGGGGGCGCCCCCCACCCTCGTGAGAAGGGTATGGGCCCCCTGGTCTTCATCTTTGGCGAGGATTTTTTATTGTTTTTTCTAATATGTTCCGTGGAGTTTCAGGTCATTCCGAGAATATTTGTTTTCTGCACATAAAACAACACCATGGCAATTCTGCTGAAAACAACGTCAGTCCGGGTTAGTTCCATTCAAATAATACAAGTTAGAGTCCAAAACAAGGGCAAAAGTGTTTGGAAAAGTAGATACGACGGAGATGTATCAACTCCCCCAAGCTTAAACCCTTGCTTGTTGCCGGGGTAGCTGATCCACGGGCACCTATGGGACCGGCGGACCGGGTCCCTTTCGGTTCGGCGGGGGCGGAGGTCGCGCAAAGAGCAGATTGAGGCGAGGCACGCGAGCGGTTTACCCAGGTTCGGGCCGCACGGATGCGTAAAACCCTACTCCTGCTTTGTGGTTTTGGTATTGATTTCTAGCTCGGGAGCGCGGAGTGCTACAGTACACACCAGCAGCTAGCAAGACCGAGCGTGGGTGGACGAACTGCTAACCTCTCCCCCTCGTTGCATACGGGCCTCCTTTTATATGCTCAAGGGGTTACCGACATAGCAACGGAGGTAAAGGGCAAAAATGGAAAGGTGCTGTGGTAGGTACAGCTACCTGCTACAGTGTTATCATACCTAACCCTGGCGGCAGGGGACAAGGGCATTAATTGCCCGTCTGTGTCGCCTAAACAGTACCGAAAGGGACCGCTTAGGGACGCCACCGTTTGCCACGATGGTTATCTTGTCAGCGCCTGCTTCCACCTCGCACCCCTAGCGGCACGGCCTCCTGCCACGTGTGCTTGGGAGGGTCCCAGAGCGACACGTTGGCAGGTGTGCTGGAGCGCGGGCACGAAGTGGGGGTTTTCCGCGGCAAGCTCCTTGCCGCGGTCGTCGTCTTGTCGTGTCCGGGAGCTTTTCGCTCACCGGGCCTTGCCGGGACGCGCGCCGCGTCGCGGCAAGATTTCTTGGTATGCCTTGAGTGGCCTTCCCGGCAAGCTCCTCTTGCCGGGGTGTTGTTTCCTTCCCGGCCAGCTCCTCTTGCCGGGGCCTTGGTTAGCCTTCCCGGCAAGCTCCTCTCGCCGGGGCCTTGGTTTGAGTACTTTGTTCTTGAATGGTCTTCAAAGTAGCCGCGGAGGGTCTTGGCGGTCACCCGGCAAGCCTTGCCGCGGGATGTTGCGACTGCCCGTGCACGAGTTCGGGATACTAGGGTACCCCTACTCTAGTACACCGACAGGAGCCCCCGGGCCTGGGCCAGACACGGTGCCGAGCGCTGTTGGGCTAGGCCCAAAACAGTGCACGGGCACGCGCGGCCTAGGTCACGCCGCATATTTCTCTGCTTCCACCGCACACGCCCCGAACGGGACGCGTTGAATGCGGCGTCGTGGGCGAGATCATGGGTGGTTATTTTATTCGGAAATGCGGAACGTCCGCCCCCTCCCCCTTTATAAGCAGAGGAAATGGGGGCAGTTCGCACATTCGTCCGTTGCTGTTTCCAATCTCAGAAATCTCCGCCGCTCCCTCGCCTCCCCAGAGCAGAGAGAGAGAGAGCAGCGCCCTGCCCCCCCATCGCCGCCAGCACCACCAACGCCGTCAGCCTCCTCCACTGCTTCCGCCATGGCTCCGAAAGCCGACAAGGGGAAGGTCGTGAAGTCGACCGAGGCGCAGCGGCTCGCGGCGCTGCGGAAGGAGCGGGCAGTCTTCCCCCCCAAGCTCGCCGCGAAGGAGCTGAAGGAGAAGTATTACCTCTTCTGGTCGGCGGAGACGCGCGCGCATCCGCGCACAAAGGTACTCCCCGCCATTGCTTGGAAGAGGGCTCCGAACGGATACCCCTTTTTTGCTCTGTTCTTCTACTGCGGGCTCTGTCCTCCCTTCTCTGATTTGTTCTGCGACATTATGAACACCTATGGGTTCCATCTCCTTGACTTCACTCCCAACGCCGTCCTGACAATGGCAGTTTTCGCACACCTTTGCGAAAACTTTGTCGGAGTCCTTCGCAACGTAGCCCTCTTCCGCCACTTTTTCATACCCCGAGTAGGGAGAGGAGAGCCTCTGTCCGGCGGGATTGCCTGGATCTCAAGGTCCGGCAAGAAAGAGACCTTTCTGGATGGAGAGTTCCGCGGCAAGTGGGAAGAGTGGAGAGCGGATTGGTGCTGGATTGACGAAGAGGATCCGCAGCCATTCACCGCCCAGCGCAAAGTCCAAGTAGCACGCGGCGGCGATTGGAGCGACATGGCTCCGGAGGACGCCAGGCTGAAGATTGCCGTTACCAGGATCTTGCGCCTGAGGTTTGCCGGGCTTACTGTCGGCGCTGTTGGCGCAGACTTCCTTCGCTGCCGCATCGCCCCCCTGCAGGAACGGGGGAGGCCCACTTGGGAGTTCAAGAACGCGGCAGACATCATGAGGCTGCGGCCAGGCCTCAATTACAACTTCACAGTCCTGGAGCTCGACGCGATGCTGCAGGAGCTGTTCAGATATGACCCCCCAGCATCCCGAGGTGTTCAGGTTGCCGGGGGGCGTCGTGCCTTTGTGCAACAATTCCGAGCTCGACCGCATCCGGGCAATGATGCCGGAGTGCGACTCGCACGGGATTGTGCCAACTTGGCAAGAGCCTGCAGACGAGGTCGTGCAGCAATTCTTCGACGACTTGGTGGAAGTGCCAATCCGCCTCGACGAGAAGGACGGCCTCACCCGCGACACCACGGATGCGGAGTTGGCGCTCATCGCCACCAGGATGGAGGAGGCAGCGGCAGCCGCAGCCGTGGGCGAGTTCAGTTTTACTGTGGAGGAGGTTGATGCAGCGGAAGCGGCAAGCCGTGCCGAGAGAGGGGAGCCTGCTGGCAAGAAGGGGCTTGCCGGGCAAGACGCCGAGCCGAGCGAGCCCGCCAGGGACACGAGCGGCTCGTTGCAAATCGACTCTTCTTCCACCTCGTCTTCAGACAGCCCACCTGAAGCAGAGCCTCCGGCCCCACCAAGAAGGCGCCTCCGCAAGGTTGGCGATGTGGCGGAGCGGCAAGCGGGCCAACAGTCGCCACGCCGCGTGACACGCTCGACTACGGCAAACACCGTTGCCGCGGGAGCGCCTCATGCTACGACGGCAACTGGAGCGGAGTCTAGCCGGACCACCGCTTCAGCCCCTGCCGCTACTCACGCCGCGCCAACAGCCGGAGCGGGGTCGTCTCAGACCACCGCCACTGCTCCCGGCAAGCGGCCAAGGGAAGCTTCTCCTCCGCCTCCTCGCGCCGGGCGCGCGCCGGGCTTCGACTTCTCCGCGTTAAGCTCCGACGAGGAAGAAGAGGAAGAGTAAGCTTCTCTTGTTGTACTTGCATTTCTTCAAATCTTGCTGTTTGGCTTGTTTCTCACTTGCTTTTCCCTGAATCTGTCCCTTCGTTAGGACTCTGGCCCAGAGAGCGGCAAAGAGAGCCAAGGCCCCGGTAATCGTTGTCGAGGACGAGCCCGCTGCGACAGCAGGTGGCGCGCCCGAGACAAGCTTGCCGGACCTGGCGACTTTCCTCCATGGCAGCCCCCAGCGTAAGTGTGTGAATTATTTTCCGCGGCGAGGCGCGCATGGGTACTTGTCTTTGCTGATATTTGCTTGTTGACTTGTGTAGGAGCCGAGCAGCCCCACCGGGAGCCAAGGGAAAATCCCCCGACAAGGGAGAATTCTCTGGCAAGGGAGGGCTTCCCAGTAAGGGAGATGTCTCCGGCAAGGGAGGGATCTCCGGCAAGGGAGAAGTCTCCGGCAAGGAAGGGTTCTCCGGCGAGGGACAACGCCAGTGGCCCCCCGACGGCGGAGACCACGACTGCGGGTACTCTTCTTGCTTCAAAACTTCCCTTGGGTTCTTCTCTTGATCTTCTTGAGTCTTTGCTGGATTTTGCTTGACTCTTCCCCCTTTTTCCGGTCGTCAGATCCACCCGCTGCGAAGCAGATGGAAACCGAGGTCGCCGCTGACGAGGCAATCGGTGGTGGCGACACCGCCGGCGCGGAGGCCGCCAAGGCAGACGCCGCGGCAACTGGCGAGGGGTCCGGCGATCGTACTGACGGCCCTGAGGCCGCAGGAGCGCCAGGCGCTACACCGACCACCGATCCGTCCGCCGCTGCCGCAGTGCCAGGTTCCGGAGAGCCCCAGCCAGGCGTCTACCTGAAGGCCGGCGACGACGTCTTCATCAATCTCCCCTGGGCATCAAGCTCCAGAGCGCCGGTCGAGGGGGAGGTCTTCGACGGAGAAGTGCTCGCCTCCGCGGGGCTGAAGCTGGTCGACGCGCCAAGTAGCAGCAGCAACGAGCCCGAAGAAGAGCGGCTGCTGCGCAGGTTGATGTCGCTCTACCGCACGCGACAAGCCAAGCTGGAGTCCCGTGAGGCACTTGTCGCGAAGGCGGGGGCAGACATTGAAAAGCGCGCGGAAGAGCTCGGGGGTTTCCACCGGGAAGCCCTCCGATCCCTGGCGGAGGAGCGCGAGCGGCTCGTTGAAGCGCAGAAGGCCTTTCTCCTCGAGAAGGCCGACGCTGAAGAGCGCCAGCGACTTGCCGCCGTGAAGCTAGCCGCGGAGGAGGGCGAGCTGGCGCAGCGGAAGGTCAATCTCGACGCCCACGAAGAGGAGCTTGCCTTGCGCGAGGAGAAGCTTGGCGGAGCCCTCAAGCAAGCGGAGGACGCTGCCGCCGCCGCTGAGGCCGCCAAGGAGGAGTTGCAGACGAAGGTGGCGCGGCTGGAGGCCGATCTCTCCGAGAAGGGCAAGGAGCTCGGCGCAGCCAAGGTCTCCAACGTGGATCTTGAGTTGAAGCTAACCACTTTGACCAAGACTCTGGATAGCGCCAAGGAGCGGGAGGCGGCCTTGAAGGAGGAAATCAAGGCCGACAAGGCACTGCTGGAGAACGCTGCCACCACCCAGAACACCTTCAGGGAGACCGTGACGCACTGGAAGGAGAGCCTTGTGAATGCCGCCACGGACATCGACAAGGAGCTGGCGCAACTTGGGATAGAGGATCTCGGGTATTCCACCGACGACAACCTCCAACCCAGCGCCAAGCTCGTCCTGTTCTTCAAGGGTGTGGCGACGGCCCTTCAGCGACTCCGAGAGAGGATCCCCAAGCAACTAGCCGACGAGTCGCGCGAGATCTGCGCAGGAGCCCTCGAGAAAGTGTTGATGAAGGTGGCCTTCCGCAATCCGGGCCTCCGCCTCACCAACATCCTCAGGTCCTTGCCGCCCGAAGCTGATCTGGAGGAGCTCAAGGCCCTTGTCGCACCCATTGTGGACAAGGTGAGCGGGATCAAGCGGGTCGAAGGCGATCGCGCAGATTAGGCCGCTCATTTCTTATTTTCTTGTCGCTGCCCATTACGTCATGAAAACAATCTGTTAGAGCTGCGACAAGCTATCTTTGTAATATAACTTGATTCTGGGTAGCCATTGCAGTGTTATTCCCTCTACTTGACTCTTTGCTTTGTATGCTTTTGCCCTACGCTTTTAGGGAACTTGCCGGTGTAGGCACCCGAGCTGCGAGCGCTGAGTGCGGAACATCAGCAGCCTGCTGGCGGTGCCGCTACCGGCAAGAAACCTTGTCGCAACTAGTTGCAGCTCACTTAAGTTGTTGAGCGGACTCGAAGCAAAGTAAGGGCGCTAGCGGCTCACTTAGGTTGCTGAGCGGACTCGAAGCAAAGTAAGGGCGCTAGCAGCTCACTTAAGTCGTTGAGCAGACTCGAAACGAAGTAAGGGCGCAACTAGCCACGAGTTGGTTCCTCCGCGCACAGGTTTTACATACAAAGCGCGGTCGTTCAAGGGAGATAACTTAAAATTTAAAAAATTTGATTGCTCGAACTTTGGCAACTTATCTTTTCTGTTGTTTGCTTCCCGGCAAGGCGAAATTCTTGAACGACGCCTGGTCCATACCCTTTTCTTCTCCTTTCCCCCCGGCAAACTTGTGCGCGAGGAAGCCTTCCTTTCCTTGTGAAAAAGAAAGAAGAGAAAATACAGATATGGAGCCTTATGGCTCGTTATTGCTTACCGTGGAGTAAGTGCTGCACAACGTGTCAGGTCATATCTGCCAGAAAATAGGAAGCATAAAATTGACAAAATGTGCGGAGCACATGAGCTTTACTTATGCACGGGATCTGCGCCCGGCTTTGTACAAAGGATCACATGCAACAGCGGCAAGACTTTGTACAAAAGGGTGGTTGCCGGACAGGGTCCGACAACCGCGCCTTACGGGTAAAACTTACGAAGATGCTCGATGTTCCAAGAGTTGCTCGCCGGAATGCCATCTTCGGTCTCAAGGCGGACAGCGCCAGGCCTAGTGACTCGTTTCACCCGGTAATGGCTTTCCCAGTTCGGCGTCAACTTGTTGGAATTCTTGGCGGAATGAACGCGCCGAAGAACAAGGTCGCCTTCCTCACGTTACTCCCTTTACTTGATTCCTCACTTTGTATGTTTTCGCCCTACGCTTTTAGGGAACTTGCCGGTGCAGGCACCCGAGCCGCGAGCGCTGAGTGCGGAACATCAGCAGCCTGCTGGTGGTGCCGCTACTGGCAAGAAACCTTGTCGCAACTAGTTGCAGCTCACTTAAGTTGCTGAGCGGACTCGAAGCAAAGTAAGGGCGCTAGCGGCTCACTTAAGTTGCTGAGCGGACTCGAAGCAAAGTAAGGGCGCTAGCAGCTCGCTTAAGTCGTTGAGCGGACTCGAAACGAAGTAAGGGCGCAACTAGCTACGAGTTGGTTCCTCCGCGCACAGGTTTTCCATACAAAGTGCGGTCGTTCAAGGGAGATAACTTAAAATTTAAAAATTTTGATTGCTCAAACTTTGGCAACTTATCTCCCTTACTCGTCGGCAGGTTGACGTGCCGGGTGGTCCTGAGCGCTCTGAGATCCACCCGCCCGATCTTGATCTAGAGAACGCATGGTACCGGGAGTACCATGACGCTGCCGGTCCCGCGCCTCTTGAGAAGGGCGCGGTGCATGCACGGACGCCGAGGTCTTGGAGTGTGCCCGGTCATTGTGGGAGCCGGCTACGCCGCCGATGGGCAGCGCAGCCTTGTCCTGGGACCTGGCAGCACCGTGAGTTCCCTCGTCGACGCGTGTTCTTCTGCCGGCGCCTGCTCCACCAACCGTTTGCTCCGGCGGTGGCTGGCTCGGCGCGGACGGAGCGGCTGCCTCCGAAACTTTCTTCTTCGGCGGCATGTTGATGAAGATGATGAAGATCTAGCTCACGAGAACGCCGGATCTGGTGTTGATGAAGATGAAGAAGGTCTAGCTCGCGAGAACGCCGGATCTGGTTCACACAACTTCGACGCCCCCTACCTGGCGCGCCAGAGATGCCGGGGTAGCTGATCCACGGGCACCTATGGGACCGGCGGACCGGGTCCCTTTCGGTTCGGCGGGGGCGGAGGTCGCGCAAAGAGCAGATCGAGGCGAGGCACGCGAGCGGTTTACCCAGGTTCGGGCCGCACGGATGCGTAAAACCCTACTCCTGCTTTGTGGTTTGGTATTGATTTCTAGCTCGGGAGCGCGGAGTGCTACAGTACACACCAGTAGCTAGCAAGACCGAGCGTGGGTGGAAGAACTGCTAACCTCTCCCCCTCGTTGCATACGGGCCTCCTTTTATATGCTCAAGGGGTTACCGACATAGCAACGGAGGTAAAGGGCAAAAATGGAAAGGTGCTGTGGTAGGTACAGCTACCTGCTACAGTGTTATCATACCTAACCCTGGCGGCAGGGGACAAGGGCATTAATTGCCCGTCTGTGTCGCCTAAACAGTACCGAAAGGGACCGCTTAGGGACGCCACCATTTGCCACGATGGTTATCTTGTCAGCGCCTGCTTGCCACCTCGCACCCCTAGCTGCACGGCCTCCTGCCACGTGTGCTTGGGAGGGTCCCAGAGCGACACGTTGGCAGGTGTGCTGGAGCACGGGCACGAAGTTGGGGTTTTCCGCGGCAAGCTCCTTGCCGCGGTCGTCGTCTTGTCGTGTCCGGGAGCTTGTCGCTCACCGGGCCTTGCCGGGACGCGCGCCGCGTCGCGGCAAGCTTTCTTGGTATGCCTTGAGTGGCCTTCCCGGCAAGCTCCTCTTGCCGGGGTCTTGTTTCCTTCCCGGCCAGCTCCTCTTGCCGGGGCCTTGGTTGGCCTTCCCGGCAAGCTCCTCTCGCCGGGGCCTTGGTTTGAGTACTTTGTTCTTGAATGGTCGTCAAAGTAGCCGCGGAGGGTCTTGGCGGTCACCCGGCAAGCCTTGCCGCGGGATGCTGCGACTGCCCGTGCACGAGTTCGGGATACTAGGGTACCCCTACTCTAGTACACCGACACTTGTCCTCAAGCAATTCAGTTGACAAACTGAAAGAAAGAAAGAAAAACTTTTACAAACTCTGTTTGCTCTTGTTGTTGTAACTATGTCAAGCAAGCATTCAAGTTTTCAGCATAGATCATAACTAACCACATTTGCAATAATTCTTAGGTCTCACAATTACTCATATCAATAGCATAATCAACTAGCAAGTCATAATAATAAATCTCGGATGACAACACTTCCTCAAAACAATCATAATATGATATAACAAGATGGTATCTCTCTAGCCCTTTCTGAGACCGCAAAACATAAATGCATAGCACCTTTAAAGATCAAGGACTGACTAGACATTGTAACTCATGGTAAAAGAGATCCAATCATAGTCATACCCAATATAAATTAACAGTGATGAATGCAAATGACAGCTGTGCTCTCCAGCTAGTGCTTTTTAATAAGAGGGCGATGACTCAACATAAAAGTAAATGGATAGGCCCTTCGCAGAGGGAAGTAGGGATTTGTAGAGGTGCCAGAGCTCGGTTTTGAAATAGAGATAAATTGTATTTTGAGCGATATACTTTCATTGTCAACGTAACAACTAAGAGATGGCGATATCTTCCATGCTAAACACATTATAGGCGTTTCCCAAACAGAATGGTAAAGTTTATACTCCCCCTCCACCAACAAACATCAATCCATGGCTTGCTCGAAACAACGAGTGCCTCCAACATACATCAGGTCCCAGGGGGAGTTTTGTTTGAAATTAATTTTGATTTAGTTTGCATAAAGCATGGGACTGGGCATCCCGGTGACCAGCCATTTTCTCGTGAGTGAGGAGCGGAGTCCACTCCTCTTGAGAATAACCCGCCTAACACGGAAGATAAGGATAGCCTTGGTTGATACATGAGCTATTCGAGCATACAAAACAGAATGTTTATTTGAAGGTTTAGAGTTTGGCACATACAAATTTACTTGGAACGGCAGGTAGATATCGCATATAGGAAGGTATAGTGGACTCATCTGGAATAACTTTGGGGTTTAAGGGATTGGATGCACAAGCAGTATTCCCGCTTAGTACAAGTGAAGGCTAGCAAAAGACTGGGAAGCGACCAACTAGAGAGTGACAACGGCCATGTACATGCATTAAAATTAATAAACATTGGATGCAAGCATGAGTAGGACATAATCCACCATAAACATAAATATCGTGAATTCTATGTTGATTTTGTTTCAACTACATGCGTGAACATGTGCCAAGTCAAGTCACTTAAATCATTCAAAGGAGGATGCCACCCCATCATACCACATCATAATCATCTCAATAGCATGTTGGCACACAAGGTAAATCATTATAACTCATAGCTAATCAAGCATGGCGCAAGCAACTATGATCTCTAATTGTCATTGCAAACATGTTTATTCATAATAAGCTGAATCAAGAACGAGGGACTCATCATATTTACAAAAACAAAAGAGGTCGAGTTCATACTAGCTTTTCTCATCTTAGTCAGTCCATCATATATCATCATAATTGCCTTTCACTTGCACGACCGAACGGTGTGAATAATAATAAGAGTGCACATGCATTGGACTAAGCTGGAATCTGCGAGCATTCAATAAACAGGAGAAGACAAGGAAATATGGGCTCTGGGTTAAATCAACAATAATGCATATAAGAGCCACTTCAACAATTTAATTATGGTCTTCTCCTACTGACCCCCAAAGAAAAGAAATAAAACTATTTACATGGGAAAGCTCCCAACAAGCAAAAGAAGAACGGGAAATATTTTTGGATTTTCTTTTTAATTATTACTACTACAGTAGAAAAATAAACTACTACTAATTTTTTTGGTTTTTCTTAAGGTTTAACAAACACACAAGAAGAAAGCGGGAAAAATAAAATAACCTAGCATGGATATTACAGTGAAAAAGTATGAGCACCGACATCTAGCAATGAGTGTGTGTGAACATAAATGTAATATCGGTGAGAAATATGTACTCCCCCAAGCTTAGGCTTTTGGCCTAAGTTGGTCTATGGCCACGGCTAGCCTGGCGGATATCCATAATAATAGTTGTTGGGGTCGTACTGTGATGAGGAAGAATAGTTGGGATCATACTGATGTGCAGCGGTTATCGCCTGCTGAGCTGCAGCGTGGAGTCGAGCTGCCTCCTCTCTCCTCTCGTACTCTTCTGCCTCCTCTCTGGTAATAACATATCTTCCTTTTGTCTGTGAATCAAAGAAGGCAGGAGCAGGGAGAGTAATACGGAAAACACGTCGTTTATCAAAAATTAAACGATATAAGAGAGGTGATTCAGGCCTCTCGAAAAACTGGTGCGAAGCCATAGAGTCATTATCTAAATATGCAGGAGGCAACTCCATATCACCCTCACAAATGTCTATCTCAAGAAAATGAGCTAAGAGGGTTGCGTAAATTCCTCCAAAGAAATCTCCATTATGTCTATTATGATGCAACCTACGAGCTACAATGGCTCCCATATGATAAGATTGGTCTCCTAACACAGCACTCCTAAGAATGCTAAGATCAGGGACACACATGTGACATGCTTCATCCTTAGCATTTATGCATCTACCGATGAAGAGAGCAAAATAATGTATAGCAGGAAAGTGAATGCTCCCTATGGTAGCCTGCGTTATATCTCTAGATTCCCCCACAGTTATACTAGCAAGAAAGTTTCTAAATTCAGATTTAGGGGGATCCCTAACACTACCCCATGATGGAAGTTTGCAAGCAGAAGTAAAATCCTCTAAGTGCATGGTATAAGATTTGTCCTAAAGATCAAACATGACTGAAGGAGAATTACGCGAAGATGAATACTCAAACCTCCTCACAAATGAACTTGTGAGATCATGATACTGGGGGCATTTGTTAGCCTCAAAATCCTCAAGACCGGCATTGCGCAAATATGCTTTGAATTCTTCTTTAATTCCCGCATGGTCCATAAAATTTTCCGACGGCCATTCGCAAGGCCGTACTGGAGCGTCTCTTGGTGGATCCTCGTCAGCATCGCGCATAGCAATCCTGGGTCCTTGCTTCTTAGAGGAACCACCTTGGAACATCTTCCTAAGCATATTGTTTTTCTCTGAAAAATTCTAAAATTTTTAGTAACTTCAAAATAAAAGTAAACCAAACTCAATAATATTGATAGCAACTACTCCTACAAGTGCCTAGAGCCTATATCAAGCATTAGAACTACTTGGAACCATATAAATTTGACATGCAAGCTCAAGAACATGGTCACCTATGCAGCACAAATTTGCAAAGAATAAAGCACTAGAACAAAAACTAATTGGACCAATGGAGGAGTCACATACCAAGGAACAATCTCCCCAAGCAGTTTTGCGAGAGGTGCTTTGAGCAAGGAGATCGAAAATCACAGCAAAAGTGGTTGGAACTCGTGCTTGAGTTGGTTTTTCGGGTTTGTGTGAGATAGAGGAAGAAGATGGGTGCTGGGATAAGTGGAGGAGGGCCACCGTGGGCCCATGAGGCAGGGGGCGCGCCCTAGAGGGGGGGGGGCGCCCACCACCCTCGTGGCCAGGTGGCAGCTCCTCCCGCGGTAATTTTTGCACAATAAATCCTCAAATATTCCCGAAAAATCATATTAAATTGGCATGGCATTCTGAGGAATTTTATTTTCGGGATATTTTTATATTGCACGGATAAGTCAAGAAACAGACAGAAAATACTATTTTTACTTTATTTAATATAAATAACAGAAAGTAAAAGTGGGATACAGAAGTTTGTGCTTCTAGTTTCATCCATCTCATGCTCATCAAAAAGAATCCACTAACAAGGTTGATCAAGTCTTGTTAACAAACTCATTCCGATAATCATGAAACTGGAGAAATTTCGAATAGCACCAAGTTACCTCAACGGGGATATGCACATCCCCAATAATAAGAATATCATATTTCTTCTTGACAGTAGGAAGAGGAAATTCAAAACCTGCAAATATAATCGATGGAATTTTTCCAATAGAGTTGATACTATGAACTTGAGGTTGTTTCCTCGGAAAGTGTACCGTATGCTCATTACCATTAACATGAAAAGTGACATTGCCTTTGTTGCAATCAATAACAGCCCCTGCAGTATTAAGAAAAGGTCTTCCAAGAATAATAGACATACTATCATCCTCGGGAATATCAAGTATAACAAAGTCCGTTAAAATAGTAACGTTTGCAACCACAGCAGGCACATCCTCACAGATACCGACAGGTATAGCAGTTGATTTATCAGCCATTTGCAAAGATATTTCAGTAGGTGTCAGCTTATTCAAGTCAAGTCTACGATATAAAGAGAGAGGCATAACACTAACACCGGCTCCAAGATCACATAAAGCAGTTTTAATATAATTTCTTTTAATGGAGCAAGGTATAGTAGGTATTCCGGGGTCTCCAAGTTTCTTTGGTATTCCACCCTTAAAAGTATAATTAGCAAGCATGGTGGAAATTTCAGCTTCCAGTATCTTTCTTTTATTAGTAATGATATCCTTCATATATTTAGCATAAGGATTTGTTTTGAGCACATCAGTTAATCTCATACGCAAAAATATAGGCCTAATCATTTTAGCAAAGTGCTCAAAATCCTCATCATCCTTTTTCTTGGATGGTTTCGGAGGAAAAGGCATGGGTTTCTGAACCCAAGGTTCCCTTTATTTACCATGTTTCCTAGCAACAAAGTCTCTTTTATCATAACGTTGATTCTTTGATTGTGGGTTATCAAGATCAACAGCAGGTTCAATTTCTACATCATTATCATTACTAGGTTGAGCATCATCATGAACATCATCATTAATATTTTTACTAGGTTCATGTTCATTACTAGATTGTATTTCAGCATCAGACATAGAAATATCATTTGGATTATCAGGTGGTTCAGCAATAGGTTCACTAGAAGTTTGCACAGTTCTATCATTTTTCTTCTTCTTCTTCTTCTTCTTCTTCTTTTTAGAAGAACTAGGAACATCAATATTATTTCTTTGAGAATCTTGCTCAATTCTCTTAGGGTGGCCTTCAGGATACAAAGGTTCCTAAGTCATTCTACCAGTTCTAGTAGCCACTCTAACAGCATAATCATTTTTCTTACTATTCATTTCATCAAGCACTTCTTTTTGAGCCTTAAGTACTTGTTCTACTTGAGTGGTAACCATAGAAGCATGTTTGCTAACAAGTTTAAGTTCACCTTTAATATTAGGCATATAATCACCCAAGCGTCTAATCATATAAGCATTTTCTTTTAATTGTCTACCAAAATAAGCATTGAAGTTGTCTTGCTTAAACATAAAGTTATCAAACTCATCCAAGCATTGACTAGAAATTTTATTAGGAGGGACTTCAGCTTTATCATATCTATAGAGAGAATTTACCTTTACTACCTGTGTCGGGATATCGGGGTCAGGAGGTTCTTCAGTAAATAAAGAATTGAGATCATATGTTTCTTCAACATGCGGTATGTTAAGACCATGTATTTCTTCAATAGGAGGTAAATTCTTAACGTCTTCAGCTTTAATACCTTTTTCTTTCATAGATTTCTTTGCCTCTTGCATATCTTCGGGACTGAGGAATAGAACACCTCTCTTCTTTGGAGTTGGTTTAGGAATAGGCTCAATAGTTGGAGCAGGAGCTGGCTCAGGAGGTGCCCAATTATTTTCATTTGTCAACATATTATTCAATAGGATTTCAGCTTCATCCGGTATTCTTTCCCTGAAAAGAGAACCAGCACAACTATCCAGGTAATCTCTAGAAGCATCGGTTAGTCCATTATAAAAGATATCAAGTATTTCGGGTTTCTTAAGAGGATGATCAGGCAAAGCATTAAGTAGCTTGAGAAGCCTCCCCCAAGCTTGTGGGAGGCTCTCTTCTTTAATTTGCACGAAGTTGTATATTTCCCTCAAAGCAGCTTGTTTCTTATGAGCAGGGAAATATTTAGCAGAGAAGTAATAAATCATATCCTGGGGACTACGCACACAACCAGGATCAAGCGAATTAAACCATATCTTAGCATCACCCTTTAATGAGAACGGAAATATTTTGAGTATATAAAAGTAACGCGATCTCTCATCATTAGTAAACAGGGCAGCTATATCATTTAATTTAGTAAGATGTGCCACAACGGTTTCAGATTCATAGCCATAAAATGGATCAGATTCAACCAAAGTAATTATATTAGGATCAACAGAGAATTCATAATCCTTATCAGGAACACATATAGGTGAAGTAGCAAAAGCAGGGTCGGGTTTCATCTTATCTCTAAGTGATTCTTTGTTCCATTTAATTAATAACCTCTTAAGCTCATATCTATCTTTGCAAGATAAAATAGCGGCAGAAGATTCCATATCAAAAAGGTAGCCCTCAGGAATAACAGGCATATTTTCATCATCACTATCATCATCATATTCAGATTCAATAATTTCTTTTTCTCCAGCCCTAGCAATTTGTTCATCAAGAAATTCACTAAGGGGCACAGTAGTATCAGGCATAGAAGCAGTTTCATTATAAGTATCATGCATAGCAGAAGTGGCATCATCAATAACATGCGACATATCAGAACGTATAGCAGAAGCAGGTGTAGGTGTCGCAAACTTACTGATAACAGAAGGTGAATCAAGTGTAGAGCTAGATGGCAGTTCCTTACCTCCCCTCGTAGTTGAGGGATAGATCTTGGTTGTTGGATCTCTCAAGTTCTACATAGTGTCCAGCAGACATAAATCCCAAGTGACTAAAAGAATAGAGCTATGCTCCCCGGCAACGGCGCCAGAAATTAGTCTTGATAAACCACAAGTATAGGGGATCGCAACAGCTTTCGAGGGTAGAGTATTCAACCCAAATTTATTGATTCGACACAAGGGGAGCCAAAGAATATTCTCAAGTATTAGCAACTGAGTTGTCAATTCAACCACACCTGGAAACTTAGTATCTGCAGCAGAGTGTTTAGTAGCAAAGTAATATGATAGTGGTGGTAGCAGCAACAAAAGTAAAGACAACAAAAGTAATGTTTTTGGTATTTTGTAGTGATTGTAACAGAAGCAGCGGGAAAGTAAATAAGCTTAAACCAGTATATGGAAAACTCGTAGGCACCAGATCAGTGATGGATAATTATGCAGATGCGGTTCATCATGTAACAGTCATAACATAGGGTGACACAGAACTAGCTCCAATTCATCAATGTAATGTAGGCATGTATTCCGTATATAGTCATACGTGCTTATGGAAAAGAACTTGCATGACATCTTTTGTCCTACCCTCCCGTGGCAGCGGGGTCCTATTGGAAACTAAGGGATATTAAGGCCTCCTTTTAATAAAGAACCGGAACAAAGCATTAGCACATAGTGAATACATGAACTCCTCAAACTATGGTCATCACTGGGAGTGGGTCCGATTATTGTCACTTCGGGGTTGCCGGATCATAACACATAGTAGGTGACTATAGACTTGCAAGATAGGATCAAGAACTCACATATATTCATGAAAACATAATAGGTTCAGATCTGAAATCATGGCACTCGGGCCCTAGTGACAAGCATTAAGCATAGCAAAGTCATAGCAACATCAATCTCAGAACATAATGGATACTAGGGATCAAACCCTAATAAAACTAACTCGATTACATGATAAATCTCATCTAACCCATCACTGTCCAGCAAGCTTACGATGGAATTACTCACGCACGGCGGTGAGCATCATGAAATTGGTGATGGAGGATGGTTGATGACGACGACGATGATGAATCCCCCTCTCCGGAGCCCCGAACGGACTCTAGATCAGCCCTCCCGAGAGGTTTTAGGGCTTGGCGGCGGCTCCGTATCGTAAAACGCGATGATTTCTTCTCTCTTCTTTTTTTCTCTCCGAAAGCAAATATATAGAGTTGGAGTTGGCGTCGGAGGGTTTCCAGGGGGCCCACGAGGTAGGGGGGCGCGCCCTAGGGGGGTGCCCCCACCCTCGTGAGAAGGGTGTGGGCCCCCTGGTCTTGATCTTTGGTGAGGATTTTTTATTGTTTTTTCTAAGATGTTCTGTGGAGTTTCAGGTCATTCCGAGAATATTTGTTTTCAGCACATAAAACAACACCATGGCAATTCTGCTGAAAACAACGTCAGTCCGGGTTAGTTCCATTCAAATAATACAAGTTAGAGTCCAAAACAAGGGCAAACGTGTTTGGAAAAGTAGATACGACGGAGACGTATCAGGGACGTCGACCATCCTGGTCCACCTGCCATGCACAAAATTATCTTGGTCTACCCCGGTCGTATCGCAGGCCCAACCTTTCCCACTACAAGTTGTTCGGACGAAGGAACCATCATGACTTCGTTGAATTCCGCTTCTTTAAGAAAACTTACTGTACCTGCAATACTACTACCACACGCGAATACTGGACGGCACTATACCACGTCATATCACGGAAACCCACTAGGCCAAACTAGCCCACCTAGGTCATCTATTTTGGAACGGAGAGAGTACGTCTCTGCACTGCTATGATTTTGTGTTGCACGTCATATCATTGAAACCCACTAGGCCAAACTAGCCCGCCTAGGTCATCGATCGTTAAGCCTACAATTTTAGGAGCTAGGGCTATTGGTCGATCGACGAGGGATAAGTATAAGCGTACCACGAGCTCATCAGCCCCGATGTTTCTCTTCGGTGAGTGTTTTGCAAGTACTATAGCTCGCACAGTAGCTAGCCTACTAACACCAAGAATCATCAAACAAGCCTTGCTGATATGATAAACGGTTCAAACTTACATCTAATCATGCCATATATTACATCAAAAGCTGGTGAGGATACATCTGTTTCCATAACTCGGAGAGGGTTCGCATGATTCGTCGCATGATTCACTATCAAACAAAAAAAGCAAGATCCGCCCACACAAGACAGTGCACTAGCCCTAAGATGGTTTGATAACACGCATCGTTCTGGTAATTAAACACAGGGCAATGCAAACTACCCTGAAGGATTAGCGCGACCAACTATTTCTTGTCATCGATCTCTCGGGCAATGACCACAGCACGGACAACGGCATGGGAATCAATTTCTGGAGCGATGTCCGCAGGACTGACCGCGACATCGGAATTGATCTCTGGGGCGATGTCCATAGGATGGACAGCGACATCGGAATCGATCTCCGGGGCGATGCCAACAGGACGAGCCACGACATCAGAATCATCAAGGACGTCCACCGGCACCTGCACAACCCTAACATATTAGCAAGCACATTGCAAATAATCAAAAACCACAACTATGGTAATAAGCCATTATTTTTTACCTTGTGCAGCTCACCGGGGGATCTCAACCCTCCGGGGGCCATCTCCTCGTCCTCGATGGGGGCCATCACCTTGCCAGGGGAATACTGCTTCTCAACGGTGACTATCTCCTCAAACTCGGTCTTGAGCCTCACATAGGTGGCAATCAAAGTTCCTGGGGTAGGCACGGTGGGGCCCTTGCTGTTCTTCCAACTTCCTTTGAGGAGTTTGTCCGGCAACGTTCTCAACTCTTTGGCCAATGCTTGTTTCTTGGAGCTCTTCGTCTCCATGGGTTGGCCCGCCAACATGGTCAACTCGTTGGTCGGTGCTCGCTTCCTGGAGATCGCTGTCTCCAGTGGGTAGTCCACCGGCAACTCTTTGCCTAGTGCTCCAGGATCCATCAATGAACTGACAAACAAAAAGCAATCGAAAGGAAACCACAATCGCAATGAAAACAAGAAAAGAATAGGATGTGAGAATCGGTCGGTGCTTCGCAAAGAGAAGATTCTTGGAATGAAAATATAGCAGCATAACTGATTCGCCCACCTTTCCTTCGTCGGTACAGAAGAAAAATGGCAGAAGTGAGTAGCCTGGAGTGAGGTTTTCTTCAAGAAAGGGAAGAAAGGGCTTGAACGAGCGTTCCAGTGAAATGATGGTTGCTTCGTCCAGTCCAACTTGGAGGCCACCTTACCACTGCTGGTAAAGGTGTGGGTTTTGTGATATGACGGGTCATGATGGCCACACCGGGGTTACAGGTGAGTCTCGACTGTAGCACCTCGCTGTGATTTGGTGGATGGCACGCGGGCCCGGATGCTTTGAAATGTCCCGCATGTAGATAGAGCAACTAGTCATATAGGAGTGCTCAATATTGTGCACCGCAACCAAGGTAGAGAGGAAAATGAGAGAACTACGTAATTAATGCATGAGTTTAATTAGGGTAGTTTTTTAAAGTATGAGATACATTCCTCCAATCGCAAAATGCCTTGGTTCATGAGATTTGAGATTTGAGCCCTATAAACCGGAAGGGAGGGAGTACTGCACACGGTGTAGTCTAGTCACTTGTTGAAATCTCTAGAAAGGCGAATACTCCTTTCCGGTTTACAAGGCTATACTACTCCCTCCGTCTAGGTGTGTAAGTCATCTTACGAAAACCAAATAGTCCCAAAACACTTAGGCGTAGTGCATTAACTTCTACCTTGTTTCTTGTTTCTTGACATATCAACCAATAAGAGATGAGAGGTGTGCATGCTTTTAATGACTTGCAATGGCTAGTTCATTGCATGCAACGCTATTAATTAGCAAATAAACATTGGTGACCCCAGGAGGAAACGGTGCTAAGTGCGTGGACCTATGCAGAATGAGTATCAACCAATGGATAATGGAGTTTAATTGTTAAACAATAGCAATTTTGTCTCATGCAAGAGCCTGGCTAGTACTCCAAGGAACCGCACCACGCGAGCGTTCGCAACTGCCATGTTCGGGTTGCGCTTGGCTCTTCGCCTCTTCGAGAAGACGAACAATAATGATGTTACTCCTACTTCTACAGCATCGAATCCACTGCTGCATGTCCGTCCACCTCATGCGGGAGGGATAGCGAAAGCTTCAACTTACTGCTCTTGCCTTTGCGTCTATGACAGGTGGGCCCAACAGGTGGTTGGCCCTCCTGTCATGTAGCCAAAGGCAGGTGCGGTTAAGGCACCGGAGCTCAGGCCGCGAGGGAGAGGGCGTTGTAGTAATCAAATTTCTCGGTCTTGTACAAGTTGACGAAGATAGGGGTTTCTTGCTTGCTAGGGTTGCTCACTACGTATATATAGGCCGGAGCCTCCGCGCTTGTTTGCTAGGGTTGCTCTATTCACACACTCTCATCCTCTCTAGATTTAAACAAGATAGGGGTAGTAACACTGTCTTTCTCCCTTCAAAAAACACTGGCTTTCTATCCTCACCGCTGGTTACAGATCTGGACGTATCCCCCTCCGCCGGTGAAGGGGAGGAGGGGCAGCGTTTAGGCCGTCGTCGACAACGAGGGAGGAGACCCACTGCCGGCCACACCGTTATCTCTGGCCGAGCACCGACGCGGGAGGTCCTCCGTTCCCTTCATCGTGGCCTGTGGGCGGATCCGGCCTCCCGCCGCCCACCTATCCACATCCCGACGACCTTCAGGTATATCTTCGTTCGAAACTACCTTAGCTCTACTTCCCCAGCTCGCTACGTCGCTGCATGTGCATCATTTTCTACCTCTCATCCCCTCACGATTGGATGGTCCAACGTCACATATTTTTTTCTTGTATTGTTAGAGGTAAAGCTACTTCATGGAGTCGAATCTTGTACTCCCTCCGTCCGAAAATGCTTGTCATTGAAATGGATGTATCTAGATGTATTTTAGTTCTAGACACATCCATTTTAATGACAAGTAATTCCGGACGGAGGGAGTACTTGGTTCAAACAAGAAATAAAGTGGGGGTGGGGGAATTTAGTATGCACATCGGACTTGGTACAAACAGGAAGGAAAGGGGGCGAAAGTAGTACAGACTGGTCATCCAACCGGTCTCTTGGTCGAAAAGGGAAATATAGGGATAACGCTGTACACAGTGGTATGACCAGGACTAGATTTGCTATCCACACATAGGAGTAGATGGCTAGAGTGAACAAAAATGGGACCAACCCAGATATGTTTCTTGGATGTTTGTTTCTCGGGGCAACAAACTATGAATCACCACTTTATGCCCGTGTTTACGTACATGGTGCTGGACTGCTGGTGCACCCACTGTCCCATGCCCTTATACCAAATATTTAGGATCCGTTCGGAATAAAGGGGCAGAAAACATAGGTCTTGATGAAAATAGAGGAATTGGAAAGGAATGTAGGTATAGATCTATGGAACAGCGAACCGGAGGAAACTCTCAAGAGAATGTGTTCGGATGGACTACGAAATGTACAGATTTGTTTTTTTAGAGTAGCATGCTTGGCAGTATGAGATGCTATTTGTTTATTCAGCTGCACAGTGACTACTCTTGTCCTCACCTCACATACCACACATAGGTTGATTTTTTTATTCCGGCAACACAGCATAGCAACCTGTCTAACGCATGGCAGCGAGCGCCTGCCTCGGGCTTCCGCCCAAAAAATGAGCAGCGCATGGATGTTTCTAATCCTATGGAATCAGTACTACCAGACCGGCTTTCCTATGAAACACTATTCACCTTTCCCGTGTTCCAAACGGTTGGAAGGGAAAGAATACCGTAGGAATTGTGTTCCTACGAAAATCCTGCACCAAACCTGTGAACCGAACGCAGCCTTAGCTGTTCTTAATCTAATGTCCCTGGTAAAAATGAAGCCATGCCACTGTTATAAGCCATGACAAGTTTAGCCAAATGTTTTTGCCTGTAATTGTTTGAGACTCCGACTGTTTCCTCTGTGCCTTTTTGTGCAAATAGGGATATCCAATTCACCTGGTTGCTGTTGTGACCTTTTGGTGCACTGCACAAAACTCTTCTTAAAATAAGTGACTTTTGCGCTGTTTAACTGGAATGTCAGAATGGAACAGTTGGTTCATTTTGGTGGAACTGCACAAAGGGAGATCTGTGTTCCAATCCTCATCATCCATATTGGCGCCATAACCTTCCTTTAGGTAAGAATGATATTTAATGCATGTGTTCATCTCTATTTTCCGACTGCCATGAGAAAATAATGCTGTTTTTTTACTAGTACACTTGTACTCCCTCATTGACAAAACCAATTCTGAATTAGAAGGTCAATCATGTACTTCGTTTCACCAACTGGTGAGGAGAAAGAGAAACAGAGCATGAAGAGGAAGAAGAAGAAGAATAAACAGTGTCAAGGCGATCTTGCTGAAGCCATAGGCCTCAGACGAGGCCATTCAAGGGCTCCGACAACGACTACCTTACATGTGAGACGATCCTCCAGGGAGCCCTTCCACTTCTGCTATCTCACTTAATTAATTAGGAGTACTTAAGTACCACTAATTTATCACTGCCTAATTTTCCTGTTGGAGTTAAACAAATCTTTAGTAGGACCCTATGCTGAATCATGTACGTGTGTATGTTTGTCTATGGAGGTGAATCATGTGGTGGAGCAGGGAGGGAATATTATTAGTGTCATGACATAATAGTGCTATTGTTTTGCATGTCAATTTATTGCCATTGGTTCAATGAGGCAATGTTTTGCGTATTGTCCATCATGAATTTGATGCTACTGGTTGAGTAATATGCTAATGTCTTCCTATCCTTTCTCACTAAGCTAATGAAGGTTTCACCTTGTTCCTACTTGTGCAAACAGGTATCATGTTGTGCCAATCATACATTAAATGGAACTACGCCAAGGATGCTCCATTTCAGTTGAGCTGCACAAAAAATTTGGGTGGTTCATTTTCTCAACCGCCTCCTTTCTCGTCTTTAATGTAGAAATTTGGCGAGATACATGACCAAGATGACCTAGTAAACTGGTTGGATGAAAGTAGTGGCCAAGTTGCTCAAACCTCCCTCGGCACGAGGCCACTATTTGAGGATAAACCTACCAGCAAAGTTCAGATTGTCTGTGCTGCCTCTTATGTACTTGAAAGTTTACTCGTACAAGAACTAATTTTAGCAAGAAGTACCTCCGATTGAACACCATTTACCAGTCTGTACCCTAGGTAATTAAAGTTCATCCATGGATCATATTGGCTGTGATCTCAATCATTTGGATGCATAAACATACTGAACATGTGTATATCCAAATCTTTTTGTAAATTATGTATGAATATTGTCGTGTGATCTGTCAATCATTTGGATGCATAGATATGCTGAGCTTGTGTATATATGAATCTTTTGAGTTGTTGATTGTGAATGTTGGCTATGGATATGAACGTGTCCTGTGAACCTGAGTTTGATATGAATGTTTACCTTTTCTGTTGTATTTGTGTGTGAACTTGTTAGTATGCCTACTGTGGGCTATAAAACGCAGGTCTCTTATAAAAGTAATGTTGTGTCCAATTTATGTTTTCCCTTCTAACCACATTATATATATTTATATTATTACTATTATCGTATATTTTATAGAGACTTATATATATATTATGAAAACATCCCAACTTATAAAAGTAAATGTTTAACGGAAGTTGGCAAGGAAAATCCTGGTTGTTTTTGACTCACAGGCAAGGAAAATCCTGGTGATTGCGTACAAAAGCTTGCGAAGATTTTAAGGACCAATTTAATAATAAAGCGCTCATTTTTATTTTGAGCAATAACTCACTAGTTTCTTAATTATATATATAAAATGTGCCTCTCCGGTTTATTCTTTGATATTAATTGCTCCTTCTAACATAACATTATACCCCCTCCGTCCGAAAATACTTGTCATCAAAATGGACAAAAGGGATGTATCTAAAACTAAAATACATCTAGATACATCCCTTTTATCCATTTTGATGACAAGTATTTCCGGACGGAGGGAGTATATATAACGAGCCCACCTAATATGTGTATTTCAAGGACGTGCAAATGGGCTAGGATTTCTTAGAAAATATAAATGGGCCTGATTGACGCGAAATTATTTGTTCACCCAGCCCAGCAAATGGACTGTACATTCTAGAAAACATGGGTTAAATATATGCCACATTTTTGCAGGCTGATATGTGGGAAAATAGGTCGAAGCCTACGCAGGGTGTTGTCAACTTGGTTAACAAATGATTGTATCATCCACAACCATTGGATTTATGTCCAACAGCCGGCATGCACCTTCAATCTCTCGTCTTCTTCCTCCAGCGTCGCCGGGACCGCCTGGTCCGGCCTCTGGCGGCTAGCGGCTCTGCTTAGCACGCATCGCTGCGAAGCGCTACCCCACCACCGGCCAGGCTATCCCTCCACCCCTCGACACCTCCTGTTATTCTCCACAGACTACAGCCCCATGCCGCAACAGAACCAGTTATAACCCTTCTCCTCTTAATCTGCGACTCCACTGCCGCATTTTCCCATCTCTGAGTCATTCCCGTCCAGGGCCTCGCCGTCGTCCACCGCCTCACTGCGTTCGGTGCGGCATGGTCAACAAACGAGACTCATCGGAAGAGGAGTTTACGTGGAGAGCCTGACGGCTGGGACCCACAAGGTCCATGGTCGCACGCAAGGAAAGTTCCTCCTTATTAAGCTGAAAAAAATGTTTCCTCCACCTGACAACTGGGACCCACCGGTTGTATCTTCGCACGGAAGGAAGTGCCTCCTTGTTTTGTGAAAAAATTATTCATCCCGTTGACAGCTGGGACTCGTCAGATTTGGTGACTGACTTGTGGGCCTACTAAGCTGATGTGTACGCACGGCTGTGTCAACTTAATCAACAAATGATTCTAGCAGCTGGACCATTGGATGTTAATCCAACAGCCGTGCTCCTTCTTCAACCTCTGTTCTTGGTCCTGTCTCCCGTGGGCGGCACCGTGGCTGTGCTGCCGCGCACCCGAACCAGTGAAGTTTCCCACTCCTCTCCATTTGAGACTCCACTGCAGCTTAATAAATAGTAACGTCTTCGGTTTTAGCCCGGTTTTCCATAGATTAACCGGGCAATTCTCTTCTGCTTAATTAATCGATGAGGCAATTCTTTTGCCTCCGTTTCGAAAAAATAAATAAATAGTAACGTCTAACTGAGCCAGTTAGTTAGATGCGTACACTTGGTGTAGTAGGATCTTTATTTAGTTTAATGCATACACTTGTTCTTTTTTGGTAGCCCTTTTGTAATGATGGCTGATGTTTGGTTTGGAAGAGAGATCTGCGTCTTCACTCTTCTGGCCTGCTTACTGCTTCTGTTGCACCCCCAGCCCTGATTGCTGCTGCTGCTGTTTTCAATGTACAATCAGTAGTATATTTTGTCTGTTGGTTGAATAAATGTGTTGTTAGAATGACAAACACAATGTTTTGGAAGTCGTTGCACGGTTCGATCCTTTAGTGCCCCGTACCGTACGTAGCGCATACTATTTATCGTACGAAACACATTTTTTTTGAAACTCGGAACACATTTTCCACTTGTTGATAACATACAGCCCACTGATGAAGGCCCAATAGAGAAGCCCATAATTAACTGGAAGGGAGGTTCTCACATGAATCCGGCCCAGGTACATGCTCATGGTCCCCTAAACATAAATAAGTAAATAAATAAATAAATAAATAAAGCTAAATGCTCATGCACCAGTTCTTTGGGAAAATAGGTAACCCAATATTTCTTTTTGAAGAATACCCAAGCTAGGCCTATTTGTTTTCTCCGAATTACTGGGCTGCAAATCTTTCAAGACGAGGAGGGATGCATTTCGGCCTGGCTTAAGAGTATGATCAATGTCTGTTAAAAGTAATATCAAAAGGGGTTGAAAATTCCAAAAAATTTATAGCAAATGGGATATAAGTTTCTTTTTTTGTTTTTATTCTTCACTGATATCTTATATGTATTTCATTGGATTTAACATGACATAGTACTAATTTATTTTTAAATTTGTTTTAGTATGGATATTACTTTTTGGATTAAGAATATTTCATTCCCCAGCAAAAATTTGCGAATTTTCAAAATTTCCCACATATTTAGTTAATTTTTTGACCCTGGTACTGACCAGAAAATGGCCAGCAATTCTAAAAATGGAAAACGGGCTGCAATAAATTCCATATGAATTAGAAAATGAGTAAAAATTATAAAAATAATAGCAAATGGGCTGTACACGCCACAGATTTCGAGGCTGACTTGTTTATGCAAGGCTTTGTCAGTGAACACACGATTCTAGCAGCAGTTAGTGTTGGATGTCCATCCAACGACCAACGTGCTTCCTCAATATCTGGTCTTCCTGCTCTAGCTGCCTAAACTAGCGCCAACAGGACTGCCTGCTCCCTCCTCTTGTGGCCCGCTGTGATATCGCGCAGGCTTCCCCGGCCCACCCTACTCCCTCCGCTGGCCTGGCCGCACGCAATCAACTGCCTCCTTATTACGCGAAAAAAATGATTCCTCCCACTGACATCTGGGGTGCACCGGTTGGGAGGCTGACCTATGGGCCTACTAAGTTGACGCGTACGCAGGGCTTGTCAACTTAGTCAACAAACGATTCTAGCAGCAGTAACCGTTGGATTTGAATCGAACGGTCCTGCTGCTTCTTCAATCGTTGCTCTTCTTGCATCAGCCGCCCAAACCAGCGGCGGGGAGACCGCCTGCTCCTGCCTCTAGTGGCCGGCTGTGCTGCCGACGAGTCCTCATCGCCCCTACTACTCCCACCGCTAGCCAGGCCCTGCGGCGACGGCAGCCTCACACCACAGCCGAACCAGTGAAACCTCGTACTCCTCTCCGCGTGAGCATCCACTGCCGCGTCTTCCCCGGCTCCGCGTCGTCCCCTTCCTAGGCCTCACCGTCGTCCACCGCCTTGGTGCTCTCGGCGCGGCGTGGTCAACGTGGTCAACGACATTCCATCGGAAGAGTACTGTACATGGAGAGGCTGACAGCTGGGTCCACGGCCACATCCCAGTTTTTTTGTGATTTGCCAAGTAAGTTGCTTTGTCAGGCCTGTTGGGCTGCAAATCTTTCAAGACGAGGAGAGCTTTCATTCGGCTGGCCGAGAAAATGGCCCATCAGTAAACCGGCAATTAGTTTCAAATATCTTTTTTTTCATTTCGAGATTTGAAATTACATTAATTTTTATGCGTGGATAATTTGTTGGATTTTATATTGATATACATTTATTTTTAAAATCAGTTTGAATGTGAGTCGAAATTTCGGGATTAAAAACAGTTCGGACCGCACCGAAATATGCAAAATTTCGTATAATTTTTTAACCGTGGCCACAATATGGGCTGTAATGCTAACAAAAAGAATATGGGCTCCAAAAAACCTTAATAATTAGCAAAGGGGCTGTAAATTATTAGAAATAATGGCAGATGGGCTATATGCTGTTTTCCACAAATTTGAGGCTTTCCTAAAAAAAGGTTGACGCATAAGCAGTGACTATTGGATGGCCATCCAACGGCCGTCGTGCTTCTTCAATCTCTGCTCTTCCTGCTCCAGCCGCTCAAACAGGCGTCGGCGGGACTGCCTGCTCCCTCCTCCCCGCATCCGGCTCTGCTTCCGCGCAGGCCTCACCGCCCCACCGTACTCCCATCGCTGGCCTAGCCATCCCTCTACTCACCCACACCTCCTGTTTTTCTCTGGCGATGGCAGACGAACCAGTAAACCCTCGTATAGTCGTACTCCCCTCCGCGTGGGAAACAACTACCGAGGCTTCCCTGCCTCCGTGTCATTCCCTTCCTAGGCCTCGCTGTCGTCCACCGCCCTGGTGCTCTCGACGCGGCCTGGTCAACGTGGTCAACGACCGACATGCATCCGAAGTGGACTTTACGTGGAGAGGCCGACAGCTGGGTCCACGGCCGCATGCAAGGAAATGCCTCCTTATTACGCGCAAAATAATGATTCCTCCACCTGACATCAGGGACCCACCGAAAGGGCCTCTGTATTTTGTGAAAAAAAATGTTACCGCCGCTGACAGCTTGGACCCACCAGCTATATCTTCGCACGCAAGGAAGTGCCTCCTTATTACGCAAAAAATTAATACTCCCCCTGTTAGATGGGACCCAGTATAGTGGCAGGCTGACTTGTGGGCCTACTAAGTTGACGGGGACGGACGGCTTTGTTAACTTAGTCAATATGCACGATTCTAGCTCCAGTGACCATACGATGTCCATCCAATGGCCATAGTGCTTCTTCAACCTCTAGTCTTCTTGCTCCAGCCGCCCAAACCAGCGCCGGTCGTGCCTCGTGCTCCTGCCTCCCGTGGCTGGCTGCGATGCGGCGGAGGCCTCACCACCCCCTACTACCCCCACCGCTGGCCAGGCCATCCCTCTACTCACCCACACCCCTTGTTATTCTGCGGCGACGGCAGCCTCACACCGCAGCGAACCAGTGAACCCTCGTACTCCTCTAGCATGGGCATCCATTGCCGCGTCTTCCCCGGCTCCGCGTCGTCCCCTTCCTAGGCCTCGCCGTTGTCCACCGCCCTGGTGCTCTCGGCGCGGCGTGGTCAATGTGGTCAAGGAACGGCTTCCACCGGACGTGGACTGTATGTGGAGAGGCTGACAGCTGGGTCCACGGCCGCAGCAAGGAAGTGTCATATATTACGTGCAAAATAATTATTCCTCCACCTGATAGCAGGGAGCCACCGGACGGGCCACCGTATTTCACGAGAAAAATGTTTGCCCCTGACTGCTGGGACCCACTAGCTACATCTTCGCATGCAAGGAAGTGCCTGACAGTCGGGACCCACCTGGTCGAAGCGTATGTAGCGTTGTCATTCTTGTCGCGAACGTGTACGTACATATATACTGGTGGATGTAGAGGCGTGCACGTGTCGTAGTAGAGGCGGCCAGGGTGCAAGAAAGAAAATATGGCCACGTATGTGTACATACGGGCGGGGTCTCGAACGCCTACTCGCGCATACGTACGACCAGGGCTCGTGTACATGGCTGGGTCGGAACGGAGAAACAACGTCGTTGTCGTGTTCATGGGGGGGCAACGGAATGTGTCGTGTTCATGGGGAGGCAACAGAATGCGTCGTGTTCATGGGGGGGCAACGGAATGCGTCGTGTTCATCAGGAGGGCTTGGACGGAACAGGCGATGGAAACGAGGCCTGGCGTACCGCAGAACGGAGGAAACGGCCTTGTGTTCAACCGGCCACGTTCGAAACGGGATCCTGTTGATCGGGAGGGGTCTGGCGTACCGCAAAACGGAGGAAACGGACCTCCTACGGTCGAAATGGGGGTCCTGTTCATCGGGAGGGGTGTGGCGTACCGCAAAACGGAGGAAACATACTTGTGTTGGAGCGCTACAGTCAAAACAGGGGTCCTATTCATCAGGAGGGGTGTGGCGTACCGCAAAATGGGACTCCATGGGATACTATTCATCTCCACCGTCGACCCCCTCCAGCCTCCACGAGGTACTGTTCATCCACCGTCGACCTCCTCCAGCCTCCACCTGCGACTGTTCATCCACCGGCTCCTGTTCATCCACTGGCTCCTGTTCATCCAGCCTCCACCGCGCTACTCCACCGGCTACTGTTCAACCAGCCCTCTCCACGGGCTCCTGTTCAACCACCCCTCCACAGGCTACTGTTCATCCTGCCCTCCATCGTCTACTGTTCATCCAGCCCTCCACCGTCTACTGTTCATCCAGCCCTCCACAGGGTGGTCCTGTTCATCTAGCCCTCCACGGGGTCCTGTTCATCCTGCCCCAACCGACTCGATCGATTGGGGTCCTGTTCATCCAGAGGCAACACCACAGGGTCCTGTTCATCCACCCCCACTGGGAACTGTTCATCCAAACCCCCTCGCAACACTCACTATTCATCCAGAGGCAGCATCAATCGGCTTCAGTTAGCAGCAGTAGCGAATGAATCGCTTGATCAGGTTCAGTTAATAGCCATCGATCGATCGCTCGGGTTCAGTAACGTGTATCCTGCAGTGCAATCGCTCGGGTTCATTTAGAGCCCAACGCCTCACTCGGTTTCAGTTAGAGCCAACGCCTCGCACACACGCGCGTACGTGTACGAGAGAAAAACGCATCGCTCGGCCCCGACCTCCCACCGTAACCGGGAACTCCCCGAAATTTTGCTCGCCCTTGCTTCTACCATGATTTTTTCCATGGACGGCCCAAAGAATGTCATGCAGCTGCATCTCCGGCCCGCCCAGGACGAAAAGCCCATTTTATGTCATGATTTTTTGTCATAGAAGTAGGAGCCCACCACATCTATGATGATACCAGGTTTTGTCACAATTATCGTCATAGAAGTGTCATATGTATGACAGAAAAAAAAATTCGTTCGACCCAAAATGTCATGGATGTGTCTTTTTTTTGTAGTGGGCACGACCGTTCTGCTGTGAGGTGTAGGGGCATGTCAGACGGAAGATGGTGCCTTGAGAGGCGAGAAGTGAGCGGAGAGCGACGTTGTCAAACTCTTTTTCGTTATCAGTTTGGAGTGCGAGTATGGGGCGACTGAACTGAGTGGTGACATAGGAATAAAAGGTGGTGAGTGTGGCTAAAGCATCGGATTTACGACGAAGAGGAAAAGTCCACACATAAGGAGAATAATCATCTAAAATCACCAAATAGTATAGATAGCCCATGTTACTCGCAAAGGGAGACGTCCAAACATCACTATGAATCAACTGATATGGAAAGTGGAAACTGAAGTGGATGCACTAAATGGAAGATGAACGTGCTTGCCCAAACGACAAGCCTCACAAGTATGCTCGTCGAGCTTATTACATGAAAAGTAAAAACTCCTAAGAATCTGACGCAAAACGGCGGGGTTGGGGTGGCCCAAGAGAGCATGCCAAAGGTCGACGCCGGCGGAGAGGGCGACGGGTGTGGAAGTGGAGGCGCCGGCGTGCACGGGATAAAGCTCGTCATGGCTATCACATCAGTGAAGCACCATCTGGGTACGAGCGTCCTTCACAGAAAAACCAATGTCGTCCAATTAAACAGTAAGAGGATTCACATGAGTAAGACGACGAATGGAGACTAAGCTAGTGACTAAGTTAGGTGAAACAAGAACATTAGACACAGTGATAGGTGTGGAATTAGAAGGAAAACTAGTGCTACCGACATGGGTGATAGGTAAAGAGGAACTGTTGCCAACGGTGATACGAGTAGGAGTGTGAACTGGAGTGGAAGAGGATAGGTTACCAGGATGAGTTGTCATGTGTGCAGTAGCACCCGAGTCCATGTACCAGTCGCCTCCACCACCGTAGTTGCTCGGCGATGGTGCCGAGTGTAGGGCGGCCACGAGGGCGGGGTCCCACGGTGCAGGTGCCGGCGACGGTAGCTGGACTCCATAGGGCGGCGCCTGGGCGGGCGCGCCGTAGCCACCGAGGGGTGGCGGCGCGAGCGGGGCACCATAGGGCTGGTAGGGGGCGTCGACAAACGCCTGGTGGCCCGCTAGACGGGGGCCAAGAAGACCCGGTGCAGGAGCCCGTGAGACGGGCTTGTGATAGGCGTGGACGACGCCCGTCCACGGGTGCTGCCCGGCGGCCCACGGTGGAGGTGGGTGCTGGTAGCGGGGCGCCCCCCTTGCGCCCGGCGCCTGTTGTTGGCGGCGCCCCCCGCCACCCCGCCTATTGTGCCGGTCCCCGCCACCTTGCGGCTGCTGGAGAGGCGCGGGGGCGCGGGCGGAGCAGGCGGCAGCGGGTAGTAGCCCGCGGGTGCGGGCGGCGTGGGGCTGGCAAGGGGCGGCCGGAGGAGTGGGGTGTAGGATCGAAAGTATGTCTAGAGGGGGGGTGATTAGACTACTTTACCAAATAAAAACTTAACCTTTTCCCAATTTTAGTTCTTGGCAGATTTTAGCTATTTTAGGACAATTCAAGCAATCATCACACAATTCAAGCAAGCATGCAAAGAGTATATTGGCAGCGAAAAGTAAAGCATGCAACTTGCAAGAATGTAAAGGGAAGGGTTTGGAGATTTCAAACGCAATTGGAGACACGGATGTTTTTCCCGTGGTTCGGATAGGTGGTGCTATCCTACATCCACGTTGATGGAGACTTCAACCCACGAAGGGTAACGGTTGCGGGAGTCCACACAGGGATCCACCCACGAAGGGTCACGGTTGCGCGAGTCCACGGAGGGCTCCACCCACGAAGGGTCCACGGAGAAGCAACCACCCACAAAGGGTCCACGAAGTAGCAACCTTGTCTATCCCACCATGGCCATCGCCCACACAGGACTTGCCTCACTAGCGGTAGATCTTCACGAAGTAGGCGATCTCCTTCCCCTTACAAACTTCTTGGTTCAACTCCACAATCTTGTCGGAGGCTCCCAAGTGACACCTAGCCAATCTAGGAGACACCACTCTCCAAGAAGTAACAAATGGTGTGTAGGTAATGAACTCCTTGTTCTTGTGCTTCAAATGATAGTCTCCCCAACACTCAACTCTCTCTCATAGGATTGGATTTGGTAGAAAGAAGATTTGAGTGGAAAGCAACTTGGAGAGGCTAGAGATCAAGATTCATGGTAGGAATGGAATGTCTTGGTCTCAACACATGAGTAGGTGGTTCTCTCTCAGAACATATGAGTTGGAATGGTGTATGTGTTCTGATGGCTCTCTCCACTGGCTCTCACACGAATGAAGAGGAGGTGGAGGGGTATATATAGCCTCCACACAAAATCCAACCGTTACACACAGTTTTCCAATCTCGGTGGGACCGAATCAACAAACTCGGTCGGACCGAAAATGTAAACCTAGTGACCGTTAGAGATTTTCGGTGGGACTGACATGCAACTCGGTGGAACCGATATGGTTAGGGTTTGGGCATAACGTAATCTCGGTGAGACCGATTACACAAACTCGGTGAGACCGAATTTGGTAATTAGCTAACCAGAGAGTTGGTCAGGCAAACTCGGTGGGACCGATTTGCTCTTTCGGTGAGACCGAAAGTTACAAAGGGGAAACACTGAATTTACATTGCAATCTCGGTGGGACCGATTCGCTCTTTCGGTGAGACCGAAAAGTTACGAAAGGGAAACAGAGAGTTTGCAACCCCATCTCGGTGAGACCGAGATCCCTATCGGTAGAACCGAAATGCTAGGGTTTGGCAGTGGCTTATGACAAGTGAAACTCGGTGGCGCCGGATAGGAAGAATCGGTAGGACCGAGTTTGGCTTATGGTTTAGGTCATATGTGGATATGGGAAAGTAGTTGAGGGTTTTGGAGCATATCACTAAGCACATGAAGCAAGAGGCTCATTAAGCAACACCTCATCCCTCCTTGATAGTATTGGCTTTTCCTAAAGACTCAATGTGATCTTGGATCACTAAAATATAAAATGAAGAGTCTTGAGCTTTTGAGCTTGAGCCAATCCTTTGTCCTTAGCATTTTGAGGGTTCCACTTTCACATCCATGCCATGCCAATCATTGAGCTTTCCTGAAATAATCATCTTGGAATAGCATTAGCTCAATGAGCTATATGTTGTTATGAATTACCAAAACCACCTAGGGATAGTTGCACTTTCACGGGGCCGCCACGGGTGGTACCGGCGAGAGCGGTGTGCTGGACCCTCTGCTCCAGCTTCATCATCCGGCGCTCCTCAAGTTTGAGGTATGCAACGACGTGCTAGAAAGTGGGTTGCGGCAGCTGGGTGAGGTTGGACGCCGCGTTGCCGAAGTCCTCATTAAGACCGGCGGTGAGGGTGCTCAGCATGAGGTCGTTAGAGACTTTAGCGCCGATGTCGCGGAGCTCGTCGGCGATCATCTTGAGCCTCATGCAGTAGTCGTCGATGGTGGAGTTGTCCTGGTGACAGCCTAAGAACTCCCGTTGCAAGAAAACGAGGCGCTGAAGTTTGTTGTCGGTGAAGAGCGCGTTGATCTTGGCCCACATGGTGCAGGCGTCGTTGTCCTCGGCGACGACCATGTGGAAGATGTCCTTCGAGACTGTCTGGTAGAACCAACGGATGATCGTGGCCTCGATGGCGGACCACTCTGGGTCGTCGTGCATGTACGCGCTGTCCACATAACCGTCGATGTGCTCGGTGAGATAGTACTCGCGGAAGATGAGGTTGAAGTAGGTCTTCCACACGTAGTACGACATGCAGGAGCTGTCGAGACGGATAGGGACCCAGGCCTCAATATTGAGGTCACGGATGGTGGCAGCGGAGGGCTCGGGACCAGCGAACGGGTTGGACGAGTGGGTGGTGGAGGAGCCGGGGGACGAGGGCCACGACATAGCGGCGGCGTGCGGGTCTGGGGTAGCGGCTAGGGTTAGGGCTTGGGGAGGAGAAGGCAGCAGTAGCGGGGCGGCTGCAGTGAGAGGCGAGGGCGGCGGCTGAGGAAAGCGGCGCGTGGGTGGGATGGAGGAGGCGGCTACGGCACGGGGCACGGGTGGGCAGCGGCACGGGACGCGGGGCGGCAAGCAGAGACACTTGGCGCGGAGCGGCTTCGGTAGCTCGGGATGTGCGGGCTGCTGCGGCGTGTGGCGCGCGGGCGGAAGCAGGCACGAGTGGCAGCGGCGCGGGAGGGTAGGAAGAGGGGCGCGACGGTGGCGGGTGCGGTGGTAGGGTGCGGCGGCGGCCGCAGCAGTGGCGAGTGGAGGCGCGGCGGCGGCGGCTACCCTAGGGTTAGACCAAAAAAGATGATACCATGTAGACAGATAATTTGCAATGTGATGTATTGATTGAGGTGCTGGTGCACGCATATATAATATAAGGGAAGGCCTCTACCTCAACTATACAAGACTAGGAGGTGGGCCACAACTCCAATACATGTGAAGTACAAAATACATACTCAACAACAAGTTATGTGGCCGTCGTGGTAGCAAGGGAAAATAGCATATCTTCGCCGAGTAAAGATTGGTTGAGAGCAATACGATCTTTCATGTACTTCCTCCATTTTTTAGTCTGCGCATAAAATTTAGTCAAAGTCAAACTTTATCAACTTTGACTAAGTTTATTAAAAATATATTAAGATTCACAATATGAAATCAATATTATTATATGCATATGAAATTATTCTTCATATCATACAGCTTTAGTATTATAGATATTGATATCTTTTCTATAAAGTTAGTCAAGCTTTACAAAGTTTGACTTTGACCAAATTTTATATGCAGACTAAAAAGTAACTAAAGGAGTAAAAAATTACAAGAAATAAATATATAGCAATCCACAACTGAGGCCGTACATTTTTAGACTAGGTATCTAACTTTGCTTAACTGTCTCAATGAATTATGATAGTTCCTATAGACTACTAATGTTTGTCAATTCTGTCATTTTGCCGACAAGCTAGTTTTATTACCGGTTTCATGGTTGTTTTTCAACAATAGATTTTAAATCTAGGATTTCTATTTCCTTCTCCCGTCTGCGACATCTAGGGCACTCCAAGCTTCGCGAGCGAGCACGTGGATCCACCCCCCTCTGCATGTCCATCCGGCGGCCGAGGATGGGGGTCTCGGTGTCTCGGCTCTGACTAGTAGTTTAGATTAGGTTTATTCTCTCGCATGGGTGGCGCTCCGACGGATGACGCCGCCTCATCTTTGAGTGCGTCTTCCAGGCTCATCTTCGGTTTACTAGCATGTTTTGATTTAGGTTAGTTAGCCCCCCACAAGTCAACATGAACACATTCCACTAAAACAATATGTATTGACATTTCATTAGCCCACAAGCCTCTGAGCCAATACATGAAACTGTCGGTAGCAAGGAAAATAGCATAGCTCCACCCAATAGAACAGTGACAGTGTAATACATCAGGGGTGGCTTCTCCGAGGGGAGCCCGACAACATGCGTGTCACTGGGCCCGGAAGGTCCACCCAGGAGCTAGCGATAGGAAGTAGCTCGAAGGATCGGATAGATGTCTAGAGACCATCTTGGCCCCCCAAGTCAACATGACGGCAACCAGATTGAACCAATCTCCTATAGACCCCCAACCCCCACCGTGCATATAAGGAGGGGCTACAGGGCTCTCGTGATCATCTACTCCCATAGACCCAGAGTCTCGGTAGCCAACTCATGTCACCATTGTAACCCCTCACACGACGTATATCCACCATGAATACAAACAAAAAGCATGACGTAGGGTATTACTCCTTCCTAGAGGCCTGAACATGGGTAAATTTCCCGTGCGACCTCCGATCTAGCACTTCTTTTCACATCCGCTACTCCACCGAGGGTACTGACAGGATTATGCATCATCAATTGTCGCTCCAGGTATGGGCTGCGTCGGTCGGAGACCAATCCCGGTTTGGATTTTCTCCAGCTTCCAGGGGCCTACCGTCGGGAGAGAGCCTAACTTTCGTCTCTTTTATCTTCAATGTGGACGGGACGGGCTGGGTCGACGTCAACCCAGCGGCCTTCCCTATCCACATTGTCTTCTTCGGCGCACAATCCTTCGTCATCGACAGCCATGGGGGCTTCCGTGTGTGCGTCATGCCGCTTCAACAAATCGCATCGGAGGCCTCATCAAGTTTCATGGCATTCTCGTCTCCCGCCACCGGTCTAGGAGGCGACTTTGGGTTGTAGAATGTTGAAACCACATACCAGCCGACGATGCAGGCACGCCTACACAACCAGATCGACAGTAAGACCAAGACCTAGTCATATTCGTCCAGTTACATGATGTCCTTGCCACAGACCTCTGACTCGAAGGGCGATGACCCTATGTCAACAACCTCGGTGATCGGGGCTAGGGCCCCGGCCTTTAGATCGAAACATCGTGCCAACCTCATAGAGTTCCACCAGCCCACCCCATCATCTCATCTCATCACCATGATGTGCAACAACTGCTTCGTCGACCACAACCCAGAAGACTGCATCATAGATGGTTCCATCTCCGACTGCAGCATCAACACCGCCGACCTCGTCTAATTCTCCGATGCGGAGGGCAGCGAGGTCGATGTCATCTTCATTGTGGACACAGAACCCAACAAAGGGCTCCTAGCCCCAGCAGTGGGGGCCGGTGATAGCCAACCGATCTCAATCCGACACCAGCATTGGGCGACAAAGGGAGCCAACAGGCCATCACACTCTAGCAAGTTCTGATGACAACCCCAGTCGGGACCTCTTCGGCACCACCGGCTTTGATCGTGCCAGATACCAATGGCGCCGCGATGGTCCACAGTGGGCCTCCAGCCTCGGAACCGGTGGTAATCACTTCATCGGCACCCCCGACACCACCTTTGCTCAGACACCATCTGGGCACCATCAACACCATTGGCACCAGCCCATTGGGCTTCACGACACCGGGGGTGGGAGTTTCTTGCCACGCTGGAGTAATAATGATGGCACCCATCATCACCATAGACATGCTGCGCTTCCTTGGCACCCTCCTAGGAGCAACCTTCTACTTGTGAGCTGCATTGGGATTTCCTTGAAGAGGAGAGGATGATGCAGGATAGTAGAGATAAGTATTTCCCTCAGTTAAGAACCAATGTTATCAATCTAGTAGGAGAACCACGCAACACCTTGTTAGCAGTACCTACACACAAAATAACAAATACTTGCACCCAACATGAACAAGGGGTTGTCAATCCCTAATTGCAAGGATCAAATCTCGTAGTGATAGATAGATAATTAAAACACAAAATAAAATAAATAAATAAAAAATTGCAAGAAGATATTTTTATTATAAAAAGCAGACTCGGGGTCATAGTTTTCACTAGAGGCTTCTCTCTTGAAAATAGCATACAGTGGGTAAACCGACTCCTGCCTGCATGCTATCCAAGGCAATGATCATGTATATAGGCATCATGTCCTAGACAAGTAGACCGACTCCTGCCTGCATCTACTACTATTACTCCACACATCGACTGCTATCCAGCATGCATCTAGACTATTAAGTTCATAAAGAACAGAGTAACACCTTAAGTAAGATGACATGATGTAGACAAAGTAAACTCACACATGAATAAACCCCATCTTTTTATCCTTAATGGCAACGATACAAATACGTATCATGTCCCTTTCTGTCACTGGGATTGAGCACTGCAAGATCGAACCCATCACAAAGCACCTCTCCCATTGCAAGAAAAATCAATCTAGTTTGCCAAACCAAACCAATAGATCGGAGAGAAATACAAAGCTATAAAAATAGTGCATAAAAGATTTTAGAGAAAACTCAAATAATATTCATGGATAATCTGTTCATAAACTCACAATTCATCGGATCCCAACAAACACACCGCAAAAAGTCATTACATCAAATAGATCTCCAAGAACATCGAGGAGAACATTGTATTGAAGATCAAAGAGAGAGAATAAGCCATATAGCTACTAGCTATGGACCTGCAGATCTGAACTACTCACACATGATTGGAAGGGTAGCAAGGTTGATGTAGAGCCCCTCCGTGATCGATTCCCTCTCTGGCAGAGTACCGGAGAAGGCCTCCAAATGGGATCCCGTGGGACAGAAACTTGCGCGGTGGAAAAAGTATTTTGGGTGGCTCTCTGATGTCAGGGGAATATTTGAAAATTTATAGAGGAAGAATTAGGTCAAGAGGTGCCACGAGGGGCCCACAAGCTTGGGGGCGCCTCCAGTGCTTATCGCTCCCTCGTGGCTCATCAGGTCTTCTTCCGAACCTTCTAGGGTGTCTTCTGGTCCAGAAAAAATTAATCCAAAGTTTTTCTCCATCTGGAATCTGTTTGATATTGATTTCCTGAGATGCCAAAAACAAGCAAAAAAGGCAACTCGCACTGGGCACTATGTTAATAGGTTAGTCCGAAAAATCATATATAATTGCATATAAAACATCCAAGATTGATACTATAATAGCACGGAACAATCAAACATTATAGATACGTTGGAGACATATCATGATCCCATTCTGCAGTAAATGGAGGCCTTCCGGTAGACCACATTAGCCGCCAGCCTGCAACTCTAGCAAGGAACGTTGGAGGGCGCCTCATGGGAGGCACGGTGGGCAAAACAATGAAAACAAAAACCAACGCCGACCTTGATATGTCTCCAACGTATCTATAATTTTTGATTGTTCCATGCTGTTATATTATCATTCTTGGATGTTTTACAATCATTTTATAGCAACTTTATATCATTTTTTGGACTAACCTATTGACATAGTGCCCAGTGCCAGTTGCTGGTTTTTGCTTGTTTTTTATGTCGTAGAAAATCAATACTAAACAATGTCCAAACGCAAAAAAAGTTTTTGGAGAAATTTTCTCTACCAGAAGGAACATGGGTGATAACCCACAAGTATAGGGGATCAATTGTAGCCTCTTTTGATAAGTAAGAGTGTCAAAACCAACGAGGAGCTAAAGGTAGAACAAATATTCCCTCAAGTTCTATCGACCACCGATACAACTCTACGCACGCTTGACGTTCGCTTTATCTAGAACAAGTATGAAACTAGAAGTACTTTTGTAGGTGTTGTTGGATAGGTTTGCAAGATAATAAAGAGCGCGTAAATAAAAAATAGGGGCTGTTTAGATAAAGAAGCAATAAAGTTAGTATAGCGAGTGTGGAAAAGTGATGATAGGGGTTGCGAAATTGTCCCTAAGCAATTGACTAGTTTACTAGACCGATAGCAAGTTTTATGTGGGAGAGACCATTGCTAGCATGTCATCCCTGACTTGGAATTCTACGCACTTATGATTGGAACTATTAGCAAGCATCCGCAACTACTATCGTTCATTAAGGTAAAACCCGACCATAGCATTAAGATATATTGCCCCCCCCTTCAATCCCGTATGCATCAATTTCTATGCTAGGCTGAAGTTTCTGTCACTCTTGCCCTCCAATACATGGTCCTATCGACATACAACTAACCCTATGGTGTGATCCACGCGCGCGCTCATATGATGGGCAGCAAAGACAGCAACATAACCACAAGCAAATTAAATCAATCATAGCAATTCATCAACCACCGATAGGACAACGAAAATCTACTCAGACATCATAGGATGGCAACACATCATTTGATAATAATATGAAGCATAAATCACCATGTTCAAGTAGAGGGTATAGCGGGTTGCGGGAGAGTGGACCGCTGTAGATAGAGGGGGGAAGGTGATGGAGATGTTGGTGAAGATGGCGGATGTGTTGGTGTAGATTGCGGTGATGATGATGGCCCCCGGCGGCGTTTCGGCGCCACCGGAAGCGAGGGGGAGAGAGCCCCCCTTCTTCTTATTCTTCCTGGACCTTCTCCCTGGGTGGGAGAAGGGTTTACCCTCTGGTCCATGGTCTCCATGGCGTGGGAGGGGCGAGAGCCCCTCTGAGATTGGATCTGTCTCTCTATCTCTCTTTGTTTCTGCGTTCTCAGATTCTACCCTTTCACCGTTTCTTATATTCCCGGAGATCCGTAACTCCGATTGGGCTGAAATTTTAACACGATCTCTATCCGGATATTAGCTTTATTGCAGCGAAAGAAGGGCATCAACCGCCTTACGGGGTGGCCACGAGGGCCCAGGGCGTGCCTGCCCCCCTAGGGCACGCCCCTGCCTCGTGGCTCCCTCGGGCATCGTCTCACATTGATTTTTCTTCCCAAAAATAACATATATTCCAAAAAAATCTCCGTCATTTTTCATCCTGTTTGGCCTCCGTTTGATATGGATTTACTGCGAAACAAAAAACATGCAACAAACATGAACTGGCACTGGGCACTGGATCAATATGTTAGTCCCAAAAATAGTATAAAAAGTTGCCAAAAGTATATGAAAGTTGTAGAATATTGGCATGGCACAATCAAAAATTATAGATACGACGGAGACGTATCAGCATCCCCAAGCTTAATTCCTGCTCGTCCTCGAGTAGGTAAATGATAAAAAAGATAAATTTTGATGTGGAATGCTACCTAGCATAATGTTGATCATGTAATTTAATCATGGCATGAATATTAAGACATGAGTGATTCAAAGCAATAGTCTATCATTTGACATTAAGATAATAATACTTCAAGCATACTAATAAAGCAATCATGTATTTTCAAAATAACATGGCCAAAGAAAGTTATCCCTACAAAATCATATAGTCTGGCTATGGTCCATCTTCACCACACAAAATATTCAAATCATGTACAACCCCGATGACAAGCCAAGCAATTGTTTCATACTTTTGATGTTCTCAAACCTTTTCAACTTTCACGCAATACATGAGCACAAGCCATGGATATAGCACTATAGGTGGAATAGAATATGATGGTGGAGGTTGTGTGGAGAAGACAAAAAGGGAGAAAGTCTCACATCGACGCGGCTAATCAACGGTCTATGGAGATGCCCATCAATTGATGTCAATGTGAGGAGTAGGGATTGCCATGCAACGGATGCACTAAGAGCTATAAGTGTATGAAATCTCAAACTGGAAACTAAGTGGGTGTGCATCCAACTTGCTTGCTCATGAAGACCTCGGGCATTTGAGGAAGCCCATCATCGCAATATACAAGCCAAGTTCTATAATGAAAATTCCGACTAGTATATGAAAGTGATAACTCAAGAGACTCTCTATATGAAGAACATGGTGCTATTCTGAAGCACACATGTGGTAAAAGGATAGTAACATTGTCCCTTCTCTCTTTTCTCTCATTTTTTTATTATTTTCTCTTATTTTCTATTTTTTGGTGGGCTTCTTTGGCCTTATTTTTTGTGGGCTTCTTTATTGTAAAGTCCGGATACTCATACCAACTTGTGAGGGAATCATAGCTTCCATCATCCTTTCCTCACATGGGACAATGCTCTAATAATGATGATCATCACACTTTTATTTACTTACAACTCAATATTACAACTCGACACTAGAACAAAATATGACTCTACATGAATGCCTCCGGCAGTGTACCGGGATGTGCAATGATATAGTGTAGCAATGACATCAAAAAATGGACAAGCCATGAAAACATCATGCTAGCTTTCTTACGATCATGCAAAGCAATATGACAATAAATGCTCAAGTCATGTATATGATGATGATGGAAGTTGCATGGGAATATATCTCGGAATGGCTATGGAAATGCCATGATAGGTAGGTATGGTGGCTGTTTTGAGGAAGATATAAGGATGTTTATGTTTGGTAGAGCGTATCGTATCATGGGGTTTGGATGCACCGGTGAAGTTTGCACCAACTCTCGAGGTGAGAAAGGGCAATGCACGGTACCGAAAAGGCTAGCAATGATGGAAGGGTGAGATTGCGTATAATCCATGGACTCAACATTAGTCATGAAGAACTCACATACTTATTGCAAAAGTCTATTAGCTATCGAAACAAAGTACTACGCGCATGCTCCTAGGGGGATAGATTGGTAGGAAAAGACCATCGCTCGTCCCCGACCGCCACTCATAAGGAAGACAATCAATAAATAAATCATGCTCCGACTTCATCACATAACGGTTCACCATACGTGCATGCTACGGGAATCACAAACTTCAACACAAGTATTTCCACAATCCACAACTACCCACTAGCATGACTCTAATATCACCACCTTTATATCGCAAAACTATTGCAAGGAATCAAACATATCATATTCAGTGATCTATAAGTTTTATGTAGGATTTTATGACTAACCATGTGAATGACCAGTTCCTGTCATCTCTCTAAATAGATATAAATGAAGAAAGAGAGTTTAATCCTTTCTACAAAAGATATGCCCATGCTCTAACAAATATAAGTGAAGCAAAAGAGCATTCTACAAATGGCGGTTTTCTATGTGAAGAGAAACAGGCAATCCAAACTTCAAAAGATATAAGTGAAGCACATGAAGCATTCTATAAAGCCATACTCAAAAGGTATAAGTGAAGTGCAATGAGCATTCTATAAATCAACCATGGAATATATCATACCAGCATGGTGCTTCAAAGACAAGTGGAAACGAAATGCAAAAGACGCTCCAAGATTTGCACATATCGCATGAACGAAACGAATCCGAAAACATGCCGATATTTGTTGAAGAAAGATGGGATGCCTTCCGGGGCATCCCCAAGCTTAGACGCTTGAGTGTCCTTGAATATTTACATGGGGTGTGTTGGGCATCCCCAAGCTTGAGGTCTTGCCTCTCCTTCTTCTCCTCACATCGAGACATCCTCGATCTTCGAACACTTCATCCACACAAAACTCAACAGAAAGCTCGGTAAGATCCGTTAGTATAATAAAGCAAATCACTACTCTAAGTACTGTTGCAAACCAATTCATTTTTTTGCATTATAGCTACTGTAATGTAACTTTTTCATGGCTTAATCCACTGATATAAATCGATAGTTTCATCAAAACAAGCAAACTATGCATCAGAAACAGAATCTGTCTAAAACAGAACAGTCTGTAATAATCTGAACATTCACCATATCTATGTTACTCCAAAAATTCTAGAAAAATTAGGAAAAATAAACAATTTGTATAGAAAGACAGTGCAAAAGTTTCAGAACCGTTTGACCCAGTAAAAAAATGTAAAATCGCGCACTACAGCCAAAGTTTCTGTCCTGCACCGTACAAACCAACAAGTAATCTAAAACATCCTAAAGGAAAACCTTGGCACATTATTTTTATAATACAATGGAATTGTTCAAGGGGATAATTATTTTTGTTGAAAAGTTTCTGTAATCAAGATTCACAAAGTTTCCGTGAGCATGAACAAAGTTCAAGGAGCTCCCCCACTTCAACAATGCTTGTCTTTCTCACTTTCACTTTTCTTTTTGAAAAGTTTTGGGTTCCCCTCTTTATTTTTTCGTTTTAAAAATTTCTAAAAGCACTCAACAGAAATAAATGACTCTATAAAACTTCCAGGTTGTCTCCCTGGCAGCGCTTTCTTTAAAGCCATTAAGCTAGGCATATAGTGCTCAAGTAATGGATCCACCCGGATCCCAAGGTATATCAAAGCCAATTTGAATTAGAAATGATTTGGGATTTAACTCTCTTCCTATGCATCAGCATGTCATACAAGAACAATTCATGAACACAAAGTAAAGGCCAATACATAGCATAAGCAGTTTCTTGCAATTCTATCGTGTGGGAAACATAGAGAGGTGGAGATATAGTTCCTCTATCATAATAATTGCAATTAGGAGCAGCAAGCACATGCATATTATATCTACCAAAATCATCATGTGTAGTAGTAAAACGCAACCCATCAATATAATCCTTAACAAGAGCAAACATCTCCAATATAGTGTAGTCGGGAGAATTCAAAAAGATAATAGGACTATCATGCGTGGGTGCAATAACAACAATTTCATGTTTAACATAAGGAACTATAGCAAGTTCATATCCATAAGCATAATTCATATTGGCATCTTGGCCACAAGCATAGCAAGCATCATCAAAAAGGGATATTTCAAGAGAATCAACATGATCATAACAATCATCATAGCATTCATCCTTCGGTAGACTTGAAGGGAAATTAAACAATGTATGGAGTTACTCTCATTAGATGGTGGGAACAAGTGATCAATCCTCTCTTCCTCCTTTTGTTCTTCACTCTCCTCCTCATCTTTTTCATCCAATGAGCTCACAATGTCATTAATTTCTTCTTTCATAGACTCCTGCAAAATATTAGTCTCTTCTTGGACAGTGGAGACTCTATCAATAAAATCATCAATATCGGAATTGAATTCATAATTCTCATAGCAATATTTAAGTATAGAAAAATTTTAAAGTCTGTAAACAACATCATCAAGATTTTCACACTCTTTAAACAAAGATTCAATTTCATAAGCACCCATAAAAGCAACAAATTCTTCTATTTGTTCCACATCATAGTAATCATATATACCATTAGCATAAGATGCCAAGGTTTTATCATAATTAAATTTGCATGAAAAGGAAAGGTGTGGAGCCTTCATCCTAGAGCAACAATTATAGTCATATCTCAAGCATAGTTCCCGAGCATACCAATGCAACATATGAATTTGATCCCATAAAAGTTTCCCTTTTTGAGACAAGTGATAATCCCTAAAGTATTCACGTTGATCCAACGTGTCTCCATTACATAATTGAATGGGGTTTTCTCAGGATTATCAAAGTAGTACATAATATTTGTCACATAACCAGCATCAAGGGATTTAGGAGGTTCCCCATCTCCATGAGTAGCAGGTACACCTAAATTTTTTGGTATTTAATGTTCCATATCCATAACTAAAGATATAGAACAACTTAAAACAGCAAACAAAAATTACTTAGTGATAAAGCAAACAAGCACACACAAGAATATTCAACCCACGCTATTGCTTCCCGGCAACAGCGCCAAAAAAAGGTCTTGATAACCCACAAGTATAGGGGATCAATTGTAGCCTCTTTCGATAAGTAAGTGTGTCGAACCCAATGAGGAGGTAAAGGTAGAACAATATTCCCTCAAGTTCTATCGACCACCAATACAACTCTATGCACGCTTGACATTTACTTTACCTAGAACAAGTATGAAAGTAGAAGTACTTTGTAGGTGTTGTTGGATAGGTTTGCAAGATAATAAAGAGTGCGTAAATAAAAAGTAGGGGCTGTTTAGATAAAGAAGAAATAAAGTTAGTATAGTGAGTGTGGAAAAGTAATGATACGGGTTGTGAAATTGTCCCTAAGCAATTGACTACTTTACTAGACCGATAGCAAGTTTTATGTGGGAGAGGCCACTGCTAGCATGTCATCCATGACTTGGAATTCTATGCACTTATGATTGGAACTATTAGCAAGCATCCGCAACTACTAACATTCATTAAGGTAAAACCCAACCATAGAATTAAGATATATTGGCCCCCCTTCAATCCCGTATGCATCAATTTCTATGCTAGGCTGAAGTTTCTGTCACTCTTGCCCTCCAATACAATAGTCCTATCAACATACAACTAACCCTATGGTGTGATCCACACGCGCGCTCATATGATGGGCACCAAAGGACAGCAACATAACCACAAGCAAATTAAATCAATCATATCAATTCATCAACCACCGATAGGACGACGAAAATCTACTCAGACATCATAGGATGGCAAGACATCATTGGATAATAATATGAAGCATAAAGCACCATGTTCAAGTAGAGGGTACAGCGGGTTGCGGGAGAGTGGACCGCTGTAGATAGAGGGGGGAAGGTGATGGAGATGTTGGTGAAGATGGTAGAGGTGTTAGTGTAGATTGTGGTGATGATGATGGCCCCTGGCGGCGTTCCGGCGCCACCAGAAGCGAGGGGGAGAGAGCCCCCCTTCTTCTTCTTCTTCCTTGACCTTCTCTTAGGTGGGAGAAGGGTTTCCCCTCTGGTCCATGGTCTCCATGGCTTGGGAGGGGTGAGAGCCCCTCTGAGATTGGATCTGTCTCTCTCTGTTTCTGCATTCTCAGATTCTGCCCTTTCACCGTTTCTTATATTCCCGGAGATCCGTAACTCCGATTGGGCTGAAATTTTAACACGATCTCTATCCAGATATTATCTTTCCTATGGCGAAAGAAGGGCATAAACCGCCTTACGGGGTGGCCACAAGGGCCTAGGGCGCGCCTCCCCCTGGGGCGCGCCCCTTGCCTCGTGGCCCCCTCGGGCATCGTCTCGCGTTGATTTTTCTTCCCCAAAATCACATATATTCCAAAAAATTCTCCGTCAGTTTTTATCCCATTTGGACTCCGTTTGATACGGATTTACTGCGAAACAAAAAACATGCAACAAACAAGAACTGGCACTGGGCACTGGATCAATATGTTAGTCCCAAAAATAGTATAAAAAGTTGCCAAAAGTATATGAAAGTTGTAGAATATTGGCATGGAACAATCAAAAATTATAGATACGACGGAGACATAGAGCCCAGGCGCAACCTGGTGGGTTGTGCCCACCTCGGTGGCCTCCCGCACCGCCTCTTCGCCCCATAAATACCCAAATATTCCAAAAACCCTAGGGGAGTCGAGTCGACGAAACACAATTCTAGCCGCCGCAAGTTTTAGAACCACAAGATCCAATCTAGACACCATCACTGAGGGGTTCATCGTCCTCATTGGTGCTTCTCCGATGATGCGTGAGTAGTTCATTTAGACCTACGGGTCCGTAGGCAGTAGCTAGATGGCTTCCTCTCTCTCTTTTGATTCACAATACAATGGTATTTTGGAGATCTTTTTGATGTAACTCTTTTTGCGGTGTGTTTGTTGGGATCCGATGAACTTTGAGTTTATGACCAGATCTATTTTATCCATGAAAGTTACTTGAGTTTTGATCTCTTATATGCATGATTATTTACAGCCTCATATTTCTTCTTCGAATCTTTGGTTTAGTTAGGTCGATTAGATCAATTTTTCTTGCCATGGGAAGAGGTGCTTTGTGATGGTTTTGGTCGTGCGGTGTTCTTTCCCAGTGACAAAAGGGGCAACATGACACATATTGATCGTTGCCATTAAGGATAACAAGATGGGGTCTATTCCTACATGAATAGATCTTGTCTACATCATGTCATCGTTCTTATTGCATTACTCCATTTTCCATGAACTTAATACACTAGACACATGTTGGATAGCGGTCGATGTGTGGAGTAATAGTAGTAGATGCAGGCATGAGTTGGTCTACTAATCTTGGACGTGATGCCTATATATTGGTCATTGCCTGGATATCGTCATAATTATTTGAGGTTCTATCAATTGCCCAACAGTAATTTGTTTACCCACCGTGTGCTATATCTTGAGAGAAGGCACTAGTGAAATCTATAGCCCCCGGGTCTATTCTTTATCATATTTTCTTTCTGATCTATTATTTGCCTTTGAGATATATTTTTATTTGATTTTGTTTTCAGATCTATTATTCCAAAAACCCAAAATTATTTTATTTGCATCTTTTATTTGAGATCTATTTATCAAATCTATCACAATTTTTATCCCGTCAACTTGACAATTTCCTACGCCGTTACCCGTAAGAGGGATTGACAACCCCTCATAAGCGTCGGGTTGCAAGTATTTGTTCTTTGTGTGCAGGTACCGTTTACATAGTGTTGCTTGGTTCTCCTACTGGATCGATACCTTGGTTTCATAACTAAGGGAAATACCTACCATAGCCGTGCTGCATCATCCCTTCCTCTTTGGGGAAATACCGACGTAGTTCAAGCGACAGACCTCGATGCCAGCCACGGGCGACCACTAATGCCCTCGTAGATTTTGGCCGTGAGGCGGATATGGGTTGCAATGAGCCCGTAGACGCCACCCTACTCCAAACTCCAGCTCGCGTCCTCCAAGTTTCCGCGGTACTAGCCGAGAAGCTCCCTGACATAAGGGACCCGTACATGTAGCAAGCCTTAGAAGGGTGCTCCACAACACGGTGGAGCTCCAGGATGACTTCAGTTAATCAAGGCAGCACCTCGCCGGTACCAACAGCATCCTCACTGTCACGATACACACGCACCAGGTGGATCGCCAGGGCTCGGTACCCTGGTCGGCGGTCCTCCAAGGGGCGGTGCCCGAAACGTTTGTCAAGCAATTCTACGGTTGCATCATAGAACCGGGCAGCCCTTCCATCGCAAGCTCCACCAATGCACAAATCGCCTAGGCCACCAGCCCTACCTCCGCAACCACCTTCGACCCCGCGAGATGGAGCCCTACGATAACAATTATGAGGCCTTGGTGCCATCCTTATCCGCCTAACATCCGACATAGCCCCCACATGTCTTGGGTACGAGGTGATAACTGATGTCGCTTGAAACTGCGTCGGTATTTCCCCAAAGAGGAAGGGATGATGCGGTACAGCTACGGTAGGCATTTCCCTCAGTTATGAAAGTAAGGTATCAATCCAGTAGGAGAACCAAACAACACTATGTAAATGATACTTGTACACGAAGAACAAATACTTTCAACCCGACGCATATGAGGGGTTGTCAATCCCTCTTCGGGTAACGGCGCCAGAGATTGTCAAGTTGATAGGATAAAAAATGTGGTAGATTGGATAAATAGATCTCGATAAACCCTGGAAGAAAATATGCAAATAAAAAGTGCAGCAAGGTATTTTTGGGGTTTTGGAATAATAGATTTGAAAACAAAAGCAAATTAAAATAGATCTCAAAGGCAAATAATAGAGCGGAAAGAAAATATGATAAAACAGACCCGGGAGTCGCAAATTTCACTAGTGGCTTCTCTCAAGAAATAGCACACGGTGGGTAAACAAATTAATGTTGGGCAATTGATAGAAGATCGAATAATTATGATGATATCCAAGGCAATGATCAATATATAGGCATCATGTGCAAGATCAGTAGTCCGACTCCTGCCTGCATCTACTACTATTACTCCACACATCGACCGCTATCCGGCATGCATCTAGTGTATTAAGTTCATGGAGAAATGGAGTAATGCAATAAGAACGACGACATGATGTAGACAAGGTATACTCATGTAGGAATATCCCCCGTCTTGTTATCCTTAATAGCAATGATACATGCATTCCTTGCTGCCCCTTCTGTCACTGGGAAAGAACACCGCAAGATCGAACCCATCATAAAGCACCTCCTCCCATGGCAAGAAAAATTGATCTAGTCGGCCTAACTAAACCAAAGATTCGAAGAAGAAATATGAGGCTATAAATAATCATGCATATAAGAGATCAAGAAGACTCAAATAATATTCATGGATATATATCTGATCATAAACTCAAAGTTCATCGGGTCCCAACAAATACACTGCAAAAAAGAGTTACATCAAATAGATCTCCAAGAGACAATTGTATTGAGAATCAAAAGAGAGAGAGGAACCCATCTAGCTACTGCCTACGGACCCATAGGTCTATGGTGGACTACTCACGTATCATCGGAGAGGCACCAATGAGGATGATGAACCCCTCCGTGGTGGTGTTAGATTGGATCTCATGGTTCTGGAACTTGCGGCGGCTAGAATTGTGTTTCGTCAACTTCCCTAGGGTTTCTGGAATATTTGGGAATTTATAGGGCAAAGAGGCGGTGCGGGAGGTCACCGAGATGGGCACAACCCACCTGGGCACGCCCAAGTGTCTTGTGCTCACCCCAAGCCTCCCCTCTGGTACTTCTTTATCCACTGGGTGTCTTCTGGTCTAGAAAAAATCTCCAAAAAGTTTCACCGCGTTTGGACTCCGTGTGGTACTGATATTCTACGAAGTAAAAAACAAGCAAAAAACAACTGGCACTGGGCACTATGTCAATAGGTTAGTCCCAACAAATGACATAAATTTGCTATAAAATGATTGTAAAACATCCAAGAATGATAATATAACAGCATGGTACAATCGAAAATTATAGATACGTTGGAGACGTATCAATAACACACCCTTTTTCGTAGCCGTTCATCGTTTGGGGCGTCAAGAAATACTCCGGCGACTCCAAACCTGACCATTGGCTAAATGACTACCTCACGACGGTCAAGATGGGAAACGGAGAAATGGGAGCACCCTACGCTACGTGCCTCTATGCCTCATGGGCTCTAGCCACACGTGGTACAATGGAGTTCAACCCAATTCAATCCATACATTGGCAGACTTCGAGGTAGAATTCATCAGTAACTTTGAGGGGACACCAGCGCCTTGGGAATGAATATGACCTTCACAATTGCCAATGCAACAAGGAGACAGCCCACGACTTCACCACACGATGGCTAAAGAAGAGGAATACCCTTGCAAACATCTCTGGCGTGATGATAATAGATGCCTTCATCAACTACGCACAAGATCCTTTCCTCTATCACAAGCTCGGCAAGGAACAAGGTGAAGGAAGGTTCACCACAATGGCACAACTAATGAAGGTCGCTAATGAGTACACTATGGGTGAAGAAACTGCATGTGCAGGCCACCGACCCATGACTGAGAGGGCTCTAGAGGGACAAACAGAAACCGCAATAGGGCAACAAGATAAAGGTGGAGCAGGACACCGAGCTCATAGCAGCAACCAATGAGGCCAGCTGATACGTCTCCAACGTGTCTATAATTTTTGCTTGTTCCATGCTGTTATATTATCATTCCTGGATGTTTTACAATCATTTTATAGCAACTTTATATCATTTTTTGGGACTAACATATTGACATAGTGCCCAATGCTAGTTGTTCTTTTTTGCTTTTTTTACATCATAGAAAATCAATACCAAACGGAATCCAAATGCGGCAAAACTTTTTGGACATTTTTTCTGGACCAGAAGACACCCGGTGGGCCAAAGAAGTACCAGAGGGGAGCTCCGAGGGGAGCACAACCCACCAGGGGCGCCTGGGGGCCCAAGCGTGCCCAGGTGGGTAGTTCCCACCTTGGTGGCCTCCCGCACCGCCTCCTTGCCCTATAAATTTCCAAATATTCCAAAAACCCTAAAGGAGTCGCTAGATCAGAAGTTTCGCCGCTGCAAGCCTCTGTATCCATGAAAACCAATCTGGACCCTGTTCCGGCACCCTGCCAGAGGGGGAATCATCACCAAAGGCCATCTTCATCATCCCGGCGGCCACCATGATGAGGAGGGAGTAGTCCACCCTCGGGGCTGAGGGTTTGTACCAGTAGCTATGTGTTCTATCTCTCTCTCTCTCTCTCATGTTCTTGAGATGGCACGATCTTGATGTGTCACGGGCTTTGTTAATATAGTTGGATCATATGGTGTTTTCCCCAATCTATCTTGTTGTGATGAATTGATTTTTCTATTTGATATTTCATTCTTGTTGGATTGAATACTTTTATGCATTTGAGAAAACTTGATGTATGTCTTGCTATGAATACCCGTGGTGACAATGGGGTATCATATTGATTCACTTGATATGTGTTTCTGCACTCAACACGCAGATTACCGTGGTGACATTGGGGTAATCTTTGCATAGGGGTTGATGCACATTCTCGTCTTTGTTTCTCTGGCAAAAATCTTGGGGCACTCTTTGAGGTTCTTTGTGTTGGATTGAGTATTATGAATCTGAATTTGTTTTGGTGTTATCTTAGTACGAACTCTTGGATAGATCGATCGGAAAGAATAACTTTGAGGTGGTTTCGTACCCTACAAACAATTTATTTTTATGTTCTCCGCTAGATAGGAACTTTGGAGTGATTCTTCATCGCACTTTGAGGGATGGTTATATGGTCCAATTAGATTAGCATTGCTGAGAGATTGCACTAGCAAAAGCATGGATCCTAGGCATTGTTTCTAAGCATTCCAATTCCATTTGTGCTCACTTTTATTTTGTGCTACCTTGCTTTTATTTATTTATTCATATTATAAAAATATTTCTACCATCCATATTACACTTTTATCACCATCTCTTCGCCAAACTAGTGCACCTATACAATTTGCCATTGTATTGGGTGTGTTGGGGACACAAGAGATTTCTTGTATTTGATTGCAGGGTTGTTTGAGAGAGACCATCTTCATCTTATGCCTCCCATGGATTGATAAACCTTAGGTCATCCACTTGAGGGAAATTTGCTACTGTCCTACAAAACTCTGCGCCTGGAGGCCAAACACGAGTCTACTAGAATAAAGTTGCGTAGTAGACATCACCAGCCAGGCCAGCACGAAGAAGCAGAAGTGGGACAACAAGGCCAGCTAGCCAGCCAGCACATATGAGGAAATTATGAGTGGCCCTTGCAAGTACCATAGTGATGGGACCTATAGGACCTCCCACTCCACTAGAGACTGCCAGCTCAACGACTAGCTCGGCAAACAAAATAATGAAAAGACTGGTGCCATAGACAACAACAGGAAACCTCCACCAATGCCAGCCCGGTCAGGACCACAGGACCGGGGCTTAGGTGGGGCCAACCAGAAAGATTTCCCAAAGGATGTTCACTGGGTCAACATGATCTTCGTGGGCTTGAGTCCAAATGCGCATAGAAGGAAACCATCAAGGAGGTCTACTCCCTCTTCCCTGGTGTCCCCTAGTACCTCGACTGGTCGGAATACGAAATCTCCTTCAACCAAACAGATCATCCAGAATACATATCGAACCTCGGCAAAACCACCCTTGTTGTGGACCCAATCACTTGGGGATGCCAGCTCTCCAAGGTCTTGATGGACGGAGGGTCGGGCATCAACATAATATATGCCACTATAATGCACAAGATGGGGTTCCTGCTGACTAGCCTCCTCCCTTCACCAACACACTTCCATGGAATCGTGCCTGAAAAAAAAACATAGCCCCTTAGCAGATCAGCCTGGAGGTCATCTTCCAATCGTAGGGGAACTTCTGAGTTGAAACGCTTTGCTTCAAGGTGGTACCCTTCAATGGGAACTACCACACTCTCCTTAGGCGCCCAGCCTTCGTCAAATTAATCGATAGCCTGTTATGCCTCATAAAGCTTAAACATACCAGAACCTAACATCATCATCACAGTCTCCGGCAACCCCAAGAACTCCTTGCAAGTAGAGGTCGCCAACCTCGATCACGTAGAGGCAGAGATTGCATGGTACGATGAAGTGGAGATCAACACAACCACAAAAGTGGTCGCTATCGTGATAATGAAGAAAACTCTCCCCAATAACACGGGGTCCGAGGCACAGAATCCACCAAAATACGACCCATCTGGCTCTAACTGGGAGGCTGTAGCCCCCACAAGATAGAAGGTTGGCAATAAGGAACGGGATCAACCAACCCATGCAAAGCCCGGATGACGCCAAGCACAGAACACCAAATCAGCTGCGTCGTTTCCTATCTTAACATTTTTTTTATTTTACAACTAATTTCAATTTCTGGTTCGTGTTATCATCCCTTATAGATCGATCATATCAATAGTCATGACTAAATATGTTCCACATAAATCACTTTGTTTTGTGTAATTCTTTTACGAATGACTGACGAGACCCGCACATGAACGTCTTGAACCTCCCGCAGAACGTTTCGAGGAAGAGTATAAGAGATACTCCTATTTACCAAACTTGAGGGTTGCATCATAGTTTGGACCCTCATAGTTAGTGTAGGCGTTGCATCCAAAGACCCCTCAAATAGACCCAAGGGTTGTATAAAGGTACACCGACCTCCATCATAAAAAGCGGCCGAAGGTTTTCGGCCAGGCTAAAAATCCGGCCCCCCTTTTTGTTCATATCGCGACCTACAGTCTTAACGGAGGTGACGAGGATCCCACCCTAGTTTCGCTTTTAGTATCGACACATGCACGCCAGTCTCTAAAAGGGGCTCCTACTTTGCGAGACCACATATACGACAAACCCTCTTGGTTAAAGGGGGGAATTCTCGAGGCAAATTAAAAGATTTTGCTAGATACAAACATGAGAGGAACAACCGTTTACAAAACAAAAGATGAATAGATTGTATGAAACTCACGGAGAGTAGTTTACATCTTTTTCCTCTTTCTGAATAATCGCTTCAGCCCACAGGCCTCGACAACGAACTTAGTAGCCTCACAAAGCTTCTGGAAGAAGGTCTCCAGGATCCGATCGCCTGGTACGACCCACACAAGCGGCCCAAGGTCAAGGCTTGGAAAATGAGCTCAAACGCTAGCTAGGACTTTCCGTGCTCCCTCGAATACTGCAGAGAAGAGCCAGTCGCTCATCTGCTTGCGCAACTTCTTCAGGAGAGCAAGCACGCCATCCAGCTCACTTAAGAGCTCCGGATTGTTGAACTAGAGGGTCTTGACAATGGCACCAAGGACAACCCAACTCTTCTGTGCAACATCCGCGATGTTGGGCCTTGATGTCTACTACGCAACTTTATTCTTGTAGACTCGTGTTGCGCCTCCAAGCACAGAGTTTTGTAGGACAGTAGCAATTTTCCCTCAAGTTGATGACCTAAGGTTTATCAATCCGTGGGAGGCGTAGGATGAAGATGGTCTCTCTCAAACAACCCTGCAACTAAATAATAAAAAGTCTCTTGTGTCCCCAACACACCAAATACAATGTTAATTTGTGCAGGTGGACTAGTTCGGCGAAGAGATGGTGATACAAGTGTAGTAATGATAGTAGATACTGATTTTTGTAATAGTAACAATAAAAAAACAAGGTAGTAAGTAACAAAAGTGAGCACAAACAGTATTGCAATGCTTGAAAATGAGGCCTAGGGTCCGTACTTTCGCTATACAATCTCTCAACAATGCTAATATAATTGAATCATATAACCATCCCTCAACATGCGATGAAGAATCACTCCAAAGTTCTTATCTAGCGGAGAACATAAGAAGAAATTGTTTGTAGGGTACGAAACTACCTCAAAGCTATTCTTTCCGACCAATCTATCCTAGAGTTCGTACTAAAATAACACCAAGTTACCCTTTCCGATCGATCTATCCAAGAGTTCATACTAAAATAACACCATATTATACACATCAACCAACTCTAATATCACCTAGATACTCCAATGTCACCTCGAGTATCCATGAGTTGATTATACGATATGCATCAAACAATTTTAGATTCATAATACTCAATCCAACACAAAGAAACTCAATGAGTGCCCCAAGATTTCTACCGGAGAAACAAGGACGAGAACATGCATCAACCCCTATGCATAGATTACCCTAATGTCGCCTCGGGAATCCTCGAGTTGAGTGCCAAAACATATATCAAGTGAATCAATATGATACCCCATTATCACCATGGGTATTCAAAGCAAGACATACATCAAGTGCTCTCAAATCCATAAAAGTATTAAATCCGATAAAACGAAATCTCAAAGGGAAAACTCAATTCATCACAACAAGATAGAGAGGGGAAAACACCATATGATCCAACTATATTAACAAAGCCCACGATACATCAAGATCATGCCATCTCAAGAACACGAGAGAGAGAGAGAGGGATTAAACACATAGCTACTGGCACAAACCCTCAACCCCGAGGGTGGACTACTCCCTCCTCATCATGGTGGCTGCTGGGATGATGAAGATGGCCACCGGTGATGATTTCCCCCTCCAGCAGGGTGTCGGAACATGGTTTATATTGGTTTTTCATGGCTACAGAGGCTTGCGGTGGCGAAACTTCTGATCTAGGGTTATTTCTAGAGGTTTTTGAATATATAGGATTTTTGGGCATCGGTTTCACGTGAACATGGGCCATGAGGGGCCCACAAGACACCAAGGCACGCTAGAGGGGGCTGGCGCGCCCTGGTGGGTTGTGCCCTCCTCGTGGCTCTTCTGGCCCTCCCACGAAGCTTCTAGTGCTTCTTTTGTTCAAAAACAAATCGTCAAAAAGTTTCGTTGCATTTTGAGAAATTTTATTTCTGCACAAAAAACAACACCACGGTAGTTCTGCTGAAAACAGTGTTAGTCCGGGTTAGTTCCATGCAAATCATACCAAAACCATATAAAATTGTTGTAAACATGGCATGAATACTTCATAAATTATAGATACGTTGGAGACGTACCAGCATCCCCAAGCTTAATTCCTGCTCGTCCTCGAGTAGGTAAATGATAAAAGAAATAATTTATGAAGTGTGAATGCTAGAAAAGTGCATAAGTTTGATCAATGATAATTTCAGTCACTTTTCCTAGCATCATAACACCAACTCTTTCTCATTAAACTCATCATGATAAAGTAGCAATTGAAAGCAGAATTTTGTTGTGGAATGCTACCTATCATATTCATCATATACTCTTTATTTTGTAGCATGGACATTTGGACTTGAGTTATTCAAAGCAATAGTCTATAATTTTACATGAAGACATCAATACTCAAGCATACTAACAAGCAACCATGTCTTTCAAAATATAACGCTAAAGAAAGCTATCCCTAGCCCATTATGCTCAATCATTGATCCATTCACGAAACACACTCAAATATTAGCTACATCCAATGCTCAAGTATGATCATAGTGCTCCCTAGTTGGTGCTTTATAAGAGAAGATGGAGACTCAAATAAAAATAAAAATTGCACAAAGTAAATATATAGGCCCTTCACAGAGGGAAGCGGGGATTTGTAGAGGTGCCAGAGCTCAAAGCTTAAATTGAGAGATAATTTTTTTGAGAGGCATACTTTTCCCGTCAATGAAAACGACCGAGTAATTCCCAACACTTTCCATGCTAGATATATCATAGGAGGTTCCCAAACATAAAATAAAGTTTATTCATTTTTCCACCATAATTTCACACTCCACGACTAGCCGTATCCACGGGTGCCGTCCATACCAATACTTTCCAAGGAATTTATTATTTGACAACATAAAGTAAATTTCTTTTTCATTTCGGAACTGGGCATCCCTATTACCGCCATACTCTCGTGTGATGACTGATGACAAGTGAATAAACACTCATCTTGAGAATAACACATCTAGCATGGAAAATATTAGCCACACCCTGCCGCTTCATGAGCGGTATGAGCACACAAAAAGGAAATTCATTTCCAAAATTAGAGATGGCACATAAAAATTTACTTAGAACGACACGAAAATATCGCATATAGGTAGGTATGGTGGACTCATATGGCAAAACTGGGTTTAAGGATTTTGGATGCACAAGTAGTATTTCTACTTAGTACAAATGGAGGCTAGAAAATAGATTGAGAAGCAACCAACCAAGAAAAAAAATTCACATAAACGAGCATTGAGCATAACTAACACCGAATAATGCACCACAAGTAGGATGTAATTTCATTGCATAACTATTAACTTTCGTTCTTGCATAGGGAATCACAAACCTTAACCCCAATATTCTTACTAAAGCATAATTACTCACCAACATGACTCACATATTATTTTAATCTCCATATCGCAAAACTATTGCAAAGAATCAAACTTATCACATCCAATGATCTACATGAAAGTTTTTTTATTATATCCTTCTTGGATATTCATCATATCAGAACCAATTTCATAGCTTGTGCAAATTGTCATCACTAGTATCAACTCTCAAAATAATATAAGTGAAGCACAAGATTAAATAACAAACTACTCCAAAAATATATAAGTGAAGATCAAGTGAGTAGTTAAATAAATGGGTAGCTATTTGAGGAATCTCTCTTATTAAAAAACTTTCAGATCTAAGTTTATTAAAATAGCAATCAAAACAAAATAAAATGACATTCCGAGAATAGCATACTGATACGTCCATTTTGCATCATGCTTTTATATCGATATTTATTGCATTATGGGCTATTATTACAGATTATGTCACAATACTTATGCCTATTCTCTCTTATTTTACAAGGTTTACATAAAGAGGGAGAATGCCGGCAGCTGGGATTCTGGGCTGGAAAAGGAGCAAATATTAGAGACCTATTCTACACAGCTCCAAAAGTCCCAAAACTTCACGGAAGACGTTTTCAGAATATATAAAAAATACTGAGCGCAAGAAGTTCACCAGGGGGGCCACACCCTGCCCACGAGGGTGGGGGGCGCGCCCTACCCCCTGGGCGCTCCCCCTACCTCGTGGGCCCCCTGGTGGCCCTCCGATGTCCATCTTCTGCTATATGGAGTCTTTCGATGAGGAAAAAATCATAAGCCATCTTCTCGGACGAAACTCCGCCGCCACGAGGCGGAACCTTGGCGGATCCAATCTAGGGCTCCGACGGAGCTGTTCTGCCGGGGAAACTTCCCTCTGGGAGGGGGAAATCATCACTATTGTCATCACCAACGCTCCTCTCATTGGGAGAGGGCAATCTCCATCAACATCTTCATCAGCACCATCTCCTCTCAAAACCCTAGTTCATCTCTTGTATCCAATTCTTGTCTTCAAGTCCGGGATTGGTGCTAGTAGGTTGCTAGTAGTGTTAATTACTCATTGTAGTTGATGCTAGTTGGTTTATTTGGTGGAAGATCATATGTTCAGATACTATATGCATATTAATACCCCTATGATTATGAACATGAATATTCTTTGTGAGTAGTTACATTTGTTCCTGAGGACATGGGAGAAGTCTTGTTATTAGTAGTCATGTGAATTTGGTATTCGTTCGATATTTTGATGAGATGTATGTTGTCTCTCCTGTAGTGGTGTTATGTGAACGTCGACTACATAACACTTCACCATGATTTGGGCCTAGAGGAAGGCATTGGGAAGTAATAAGTAGATGATGGGTTGCTAGAGTGACAGAAGCTTAAACCCTAGTTTATGCGTTGCTTCGTAAGGGACTGATTTGGATCCATATGTTTCATGCTATGGTTAGGTTTACCTTAATACTTTTGTTGTAGTTGCGGATGCTTGCAATAGAGGTTAATCATAAGTGGGATGCTTGTCCAAGTAATGACAGTACCCAAGCACCGGTCCACCCACATACCAAATTATCAAAGTACCGAACACGAATCATATGAACGTGATGAAAACTAGCTTGATGATATTCCCATGTGTCCTCGGGAGGGTTTTTGTCTATATAAGAGTTTGTCCAGGCTTGTCCTTTGCTACAAAAAGGATTGGGCCACCTTGCTGCACTTTATTTACTTTTGTTACTTGTTGCTCGTTACAAATTATCCTATCACAAAACTATCTGTTACCACTTATTTCAGTACTTGCAGAGAATACCTTGCTGGAAACCGCTTATCATTTCCTTCTGCTCCTTGTTGGGTTTGACACTCTTACTTATCTAAAGGACTACGATATATCCCCTATACTTGTGGGTCATCACACACATCATGTGAAGAAGCAAAATCTTAGGCTCAACCGATACTAACCGATAATTGTTGAAGAAGAAAGGTGGGATGCCAACCGGAGCATCCCCAAGCTTAGATGCTTGATACTTCTTGAAATATTATCTTGAGATGCCTTGGACATCCCCAATATTGAGCTTTTGTGTCTTCTTAATTCCTTTTATATCACGGTTTCCCTAAATCTTAAAAACTTCATCCACACAAAACTCAACAAGAACTCATGAGATGGGTTAGTATAAACCAATGCAAAACCTTATCATTCTCTACTATAACAAATCACTAAAATTATTATTTAACATTTAATACTAAATGCCTCTACATATTTAATATTCCTATCCTCAAATAGAATCATTAAACAAGCAAAAATATGAAAATAATGCAGACATAACAGCAATCTGTCAAAACATGACAATCTGTAAAGAATACAAGAAGATTCATATTTGTCTGACTCCAAAAATTCCGAAAAATTACCACATTGATGTGCCTTGGGAATCCCCAAACATAGTCTCTTTTCACTCCTTATTCCTTCATCCAAAGTGATCTCACCAAAAACTTGAAAACTTCAATCACACAAACTTAACAAAACCTTCGTGAGACCCGTTAGTATGATAAAGCAAATCACTACTCTAAGTACTGTTGCAAACCCATTCATATTTTATTATTGAATTATATCTACTGTATTACAACTTTTCCATGGCTTATACCCTTCAATACAATCCATAGATTCATCAAAACAAGCACACAATGCAACAAAAATAGAGTCTGTCAAAAACAGAACAATCTGTAGTAATATGGACTCTAACCATACTTTTGTAAGTCCAAAAATTCTGAGAAATTAGGAAGATGTAGGAAATTTGTATACCAATCTTGTGTAAAAAAATTCAGAAGCTTTTGTCACTTCTATGATTTTTGAAAATTGTTTTACTGGACACAAAATTTTATGTTTTCCAACAAGATCAAATCAACTATCACCAAACAAAATCCCAAAGGCTTTACTTGATACTTTATCGAAACAAAAGCTATAAAACATGATTACTACAGTAGGATAATCATGTGAACACACAAAAACAGTAGGTAAAAGTGTTGTGCTGTCTCCCAACAAGCGCTTTTCTTTAGTGCCTTTTAGCTAGGCATGATGATTTCAATGATGCTCACCTAAAAGATAAGAACTGAAACACAAAGAGAGCATCATGAAGAATATGACTAGCACATTTAAGCCTAACCCACTTCATATGCATAGGCATTTTGTGAGCAAACAATTTATGGGAACAAGAATCAACTAGCATAGGAAGGTGAAACATGTGCAACTTCAAAACTTTCAACACATAGAGAGGGAACTTGATATTATTGCAATATGTAAAAGCATATGTTCCTCTCTCATAGTAATTTTCAGTATCATCATGAATGAATTCAACAATATGACTATCAGATAAAGCATTATTTTCATGATCCACAAGCATAGAAATTTTATTATTCCCCACATAAGCAAATTTATTCTCATCAATAGTAGCGGGAGCAAACTCAACAAAATAACTATCATGGGATTGAAAATTAAAATCATGATGATGAGTTTCATGGCTATCATTATTCTTTATATCATAAGTGTCATCACAATAATCATCATAGATATCAACTTTTTTATCATAGTCATTTGAAACCTCTTCCAAAGTAGTGGATTCATCATTAAATAAAGTCATGACTGATAACCCACAAGTATAGGGGATTGTTTGTAGCCTTTTTGATAAATAAGAGTGTCGAACCCAATGAGGAGCTAAAGGTAGAACAAATATTCCCTCAAGTTCTATCGACCACTGGTACTACTCTACGCACACTTGACATTTGCTTTATGGAAAACAAGTATGAAACTATTTTGCAAGAATAAAACTACGAGTACTTTGCGAGAGTAAAACTAAGAAAAAATTGCAAGGTAATAAAAGTAGATAGATTTTTTCAACAATAAAGTCATTTGTCCCTAGGCAATCTATAACTAGACCGGTAATCATTCGTGCACTTTTATATGAGGGAGAGCCATGAGCTAACATACTTTTTCTACTTGGATCATATGCACTTAGGATTGGAACTCTAGCAAGCATCCGCAAGTATCAAAGATCATTAAGGTCGTAAAACCCAACCATAGCATTAAGTATCAAGTCCTCTTTACCCCCATATGCAACAACCCACTTATCTGTGTTTAGGTTTCTGTCACTCCGGCAACTGACAATAAGCGAATGTTGAACATATTGCAACACCCTACAATGGAGATCCCTCACATTTTCATGACATGGAGGGCACCGTTGACAACACTATAATAAAATATACAATCATACCAACCAAGATCACAATTAACCCATAGGACAAAACGAATCTACTCAAACATCATAAGATAGCCATAGATCATTGGGAAATAATATATAGCGTTGGGCACCATGTTTAAGTAGAGATTACAGCGGGGAGAACAGGTGTTACACCGCTGCATAGAGGGGGAGAAAGTTAATGTTGATGGTAGAAAGATTGTTGATGTAGATCGCCATCATGATCCTTGCCCCAGCGGCACTCCGGCGCCACCGAGAGAGAGGGGGAGAGTGCCCCCTCCTTATTCTTCTTCCTTGACCTCCCCCTTGATGGGAGGAGGGTCTCCCCTCTGGTCCATGGCCTCCATGGAGGCGGAGGGGCGGGAGCCCCCTCTGAGATTGGATCTCCGTCTCTGTTCTCTTCTGTTTCACTTTCTCCGATCTGGCTGAAAATTGTTTCTTAAATATCTAGAGATCCGTAACTCTGATTGGGCTGAGATTTTAACACGATTTTTTCCTGGATATAAGCTTCCTTGTGCCCAAAGTAGAGGTCCAACCGACATTCGAGTATGGCACAAGACACCTGGGTGCGCTTGGGGCCTAGGGTGCGCCCTGGTGTATCTTGGGGGCTGTGGGCCCCCGTTTGTGTTGATTCCACCTCCCAAAAATCACAAATATTCAAAAATAATTCTCTGTAAATTTTTATTGCGTTTGGATTTCGTTTGATATGTATATTCTATGAAGCAAAAAAATGCAAAAAAACATGAACTGGCACTAGGCACAGGATGAATAGGTTAGTCCAATAAAACATATAAAATGTTGCCAAAAGTATTTGAAAGTTGTATAATATTGGCATGAAACAACAAAAAAATATAGATAAAATGGAGACATATCAGCATCCCCAAGCTTAAATCATGCTCGTCCCCGAGTAGGTAAATGAAAAAAAAGAATAATTTTTGATGTGGAATGCTACCTAGCATCATCTTGATCATATATCTAATGATGGCATGAATATTAAGACACGAGTGATTCAAAGCAATAGTCTATAATTTTACATAAAGACATCAATACACAGGCATCCCAACAAACAATCATGTCTTTCGAAATATCAATGCTAAAGAATGCTATCCCTACAAAATCATATAGTCTTGTCATGCTCTATCTTCTTAACAAAGTATTTATCATGAACTACCCCGGTGTCAGCCAAGCAATTGGTTCATACTTTTTAATGCGCTTCAACATTTTCAACTCTCACGCAATACATGGGCGCAAGCCGTGGATATAGCACTATGGGTGGAATAGAGTATGATGATAGGGGTAAATATTGAGAAGACAAAAAAGGTAAGAAAGTCTCACATCGATGCGACTAACCAACTGGCTATGGAGATGCGCATCAATTGATATCAATGTGAGGAGTAGTGATTTCTGTGCAACGGATGCACTAAGAGCTATAAGTGTATGGAAGCTCAATATGAAAAGTAAGTGGGTGTGCATCTAACTCTATAATGAAAAATTCCCACTAGTATATGAAAGTGAAAACATAAGAGACTCTCTCTATGAAAAACATGGTGCTACTTTGAAGAACAAGTGTGGAATTAGCATGCCCCTTCTCTTCCTTCTTTCTTTCATTTTTTTCTTTTCTTTTCTTTTTTTCCTTTTTTTTCTTTTGGTCCAGAGTCTCATCCCGACTTGTGGCAGAATCATAGTCTCCATCATCCATTCCTCACTGGGACAATGCTCTAAAAATGAAAATTGATGATCATCACACTTCTATTTACTTACAACTGAATAATACAACTCGATACCTAGAACAAAGTTTGAATCTATATGAATGCCTCTGGTAGTGTACCAAGATGTGTAATGATCTAGCGTAGCAAGGATATCAAAAACGGACAAGCCATGGAAATATCACGCTAGCTATCTTATGATCATGCAAAGCAATATGACAATGAATGCTCAAGTCATCAAAACGGAAGCAGTGGAAGTTGCATGTCAATATATCTCGAAATGGCTATGGAAAGGCCATAATAGGTAGGTATGGTGGCTGTTTTGAGGAATATATAATAAGGATTATGTGTGATAGAGCGTATCATATCACGGGGTTTGGATGCACCGGCGAAGTTTGCACCGACTCTCGAGGTGAGAAAGGGCAATGCATGGTATCGTAGAGGCTAGCAAATTGCGGAAAGGTGAGAGTGCATATAATCCATGGACATGATCATCCACTAGTACCTCCCACATATTATCATCTCTATATCGCAAAACTATTGCAAGGAATCAAACATATCAGATTCAGTGATCCATAAGTTTTATGTAGGATTTTATGACTAACCATGCAAATGACCAATTCCTGTTGACTCTCTAAATAGATATACGTGAAGCATGAGAGTTTAATTCTTTCTACAGAAGATCATGCTATAAAAAATATAAGTGAAGCAAAAGAGTATTCTAAAAATAACGGTTTTCTATGTGAAGAGAAACATGCAATCCAAACTTCAAAAGATATAAGTGAAGCACATGAAGCATTCTATAAAGCCATACTCAAAAGATATAAGTGAAATGCAATGAGCATTCTATAAACCAACCATGGACTATCTCATACCTACATGGTGCATAGAACAAAAAACAAAAACTAAACGCAAAAGACGCCCCAAAGATTTACACATATCACAGGAAGAAAACAAAGATGAGAACATACCGATACTTGTTGAAGAAAGACGGGATGCCTTCTGGGGCATCCCCAAGCTTAGACGCTTAAGTCTCCTTGAATATTTACTTGGGGTGCCTTGGTCATCCCCAGGCTTTAACTCTTGCCTCTCCTCCTTCTCCTCATATCGATATCTCATTGATCTTTGATCACTTCATCCACACAAAACTCAACAGAAAGCTCGGTAAGATCCGTTAGTATAGTAAAGCAAATCACTACTTTAAGTACTGTTGAAAACCAATTCATATTTTGTTTTTGCATTGTAGCTACTGTATTATAACTTTTACATGGCTTATACCACCGATAAAATCGATAGTTTCATCAAAACAAGCAAAACAATGCATCAAAAACAGAATCTGTCTTAAACAGGACAATCCGTAGCAATCTAAACAACTACCATACTTATGCAATTCCAAAAATTCCGAAAAATTAGGACAAAATAAAACATTTGCATAGGAATACCTTGTAAAAATTTCAGAAACTTTTTACGTTCCAGTAAAATATTCATGCACTACAACCAAAGTTTCTGTTTTTAGACCGCACATACCAACAAGCAATCTAATTATCCTAAAGGCAAATATTGGCACATTATTTTTATAATACATTGGAATTGTACAAGGGGATAATTATTTTTGTGAGAAACTTCCATGAAAATTTTACACTCGTTCCATGAGCATAAACACAAGTGTTCAAGGTTGACCCTCACTTCTCCAATGCATCACCTTTCAATCAATTCTCTTTTTGAAAACGTTTTTAGGTTCCCCTCTATTTTTTTGTTTTTAAACTTTATAAAAGCATTCAACAGAAATAAATGACTCTCTAAAACTTACAGGTTGTCTCCCTGACAGCACTTTCTTTAAAGCCATTAAGCTTGGCATAAAGTGCTCAAGTAATTGATCCACCTGGATCCCAAGGTATATCAAAGCCAATTTTAATTGGCAATAATTTGTAGTTTAGTAGTGAGCACAAAGCAACATATATCATGCAATGACAAAGTCTAACTCTCTTCCTATGCATCGACATGTCATATAAGAACAATTCATGCACATCAAGTTAAGGCAAATACATAGCATAAGCAGTTTCTTGTAATTTTATTGTGTTGGAAACATAGAGAGGCAGAGATGTAGTTCCTCTCTCATAATAATTGCAAGTAGGAGCAGCAAGCACATGCATATTATATTCATCAAAATAATCATGTGTAACGGTGAAAGGCAACCCATCAATGCAATCCTTAATAAGTGCAAACTTCTATGATATAGTGTAGTTGGGAGAATTCAAAAAGAGAATAGGACTATCATGCATGGATGCAATAGCTACAATTTCATTCTTAACATAAGGAACTATAGCAAGTTCATCTCCATAAGCATAATTCATATTGGCATCATGGCCACAAGCATAGCAATCATCAAGTTCATCAAAAAGGTATATTTCAAACGAATCAATGGGATCATACCAATTATCATAGCATTCATCCTTCGGTAAGAACGAAGGGACATTTAAACAATGTACGAGTTGAAGAGTTACTCTCATTAGAAGGTGGGAACGAGTAGCTAATCCGCTCTTCCTCCTTTTGTTCTTCACTCTCCTCATCATCTTTTTCATCCAATGAGCTCACAGTTTCATCAATTTCTTCTTCCATATACTCCTGAAAAATATTAGTCTCTTCTTGGACAGCGAAGACTTCCTCAATAAACTCATAAATATCGGCATTATATTCATAATTCTCATAGCAATATTTAAGCATAGAAAAAAATTTAGGTCTATAAACTGAATCATCAAAATCTTCATACTTTTCAAACAAAGATTCAATTTTATAAGCACCCTTAAAAGCAATAAATTCTTCTATTTGTTCCACATCATAGTAATCATATCTTCCATTAGCATAAGAAGCCAAGGTTTCATTATCACTAAATTCACATGAAAAGGGAAGGTGTGGAGCCTTCATCCTAGAGCAACAAGTATAATCATATCTCAAGCATAGATCCCGAGCATACCAATGCAACATATGAATTTGATCCCATAAAAGTTTCCCTTTTTGAGTCAAGCGATAATCCCTAAAGTATTCATGTTGATCCAACGTGTCTCCCATTATAAAGTTGAATGAGGTTTTCTCAGGATTATCAAAGTAGTGCATAATATTTTTTACATAACCAGCATCGAGGGTTTTAGGAGGTTCCCCGTCTCCATGAGTAGGTAGTACAACCATTTTTTGGTGTTTCGTGTTCCATATCCATAACTAAACATAGAGAACAACTTAGAACACTAAATAAAAACTACTTTGTGATAAAGCAAACAAGCACACACAAGAATATTCACCCCACGCTATTGCTCCCCGGCAACTGCGCCAGAAAAAGGGTCTTGATAACCCACAAGTATATGGGACCTTTCTAGCCTTTTTTGATAAACTAGTACAAATGCCAATGCGTTGCAATGGGCGGAAAAAATGCTCCATCTAGCATTACGCAACACTTCTTATATCCTTTTTGGCAAACTTCAGAAACAAGGTTACCATTGCAACATGCAAAAAATGAATGTTCCACTTATATCTTTTTGGCAAACATCAGAAATAAGGTTACACTAAGCATAGCGTTTTGGACCATGAAATTCGGACGTGAAGAAGCCACCACAACCATCCAATGAAAGAGTAGTTGGGCATGGAATAGTCCTTTAATCGATTTTATTTTTTATTGTTTAGAGAAACACTAATCTATTTTTATTTTGAAAAGGTGTTTTTGTAATTTTTTAGAACATGTTTTAAAAATGGAATAATTTTTTGTAGGTGAACATTTTTTTTTGGAAAATTACAATGTATTTCATTTGTAACTTTTTTCTTCCTATTTTCTGGGCTTGGCCCAGGACTTGTCCGACTCACACACAGACAACACACACTCTCTATTACGAAAAAATGGCGATTCTCAAAAGAAAACTGAAAAAGGGGGATGGGAGGGACTCTTGTAGTACGTTGCTAAGTGGGATTCTGATTCCTATTTTTTTGTAACAAACGGGTGCATTTTGAAGATTTTGATGTTGAGATGGTTAAGACTGAGAAGACATAGAGATGCGCAATATTGTTTTTGGTTTATCTTTAAGAATAAAAGTTTGAGCAAGCACTACCTTTACTAAATAGGAATCTTTTATGAAATTGCTTTCGTCTAATGGTCTGTGTTTGATACATGTTCGACAAGTGCGGGTATGTGCTGAGAGGAAGGAATTGACAGGAGAACCACCAGCTGTATGTAGCCTAGTGCAATCATAGTTTATTTTTTAAATAAAATTGTGAGCATGAGAATATTTTAGCATGTACCGACAAGATTAACTGGTAGTTTATCCTGATCAAAAACTTAAAACACTTGTAAAGCATTGCCCGCTGCTGACAATCCTTCTAATTTATGGATGCACTGCCTTTACATAATTTCCTTGAAGGTCGACTGAGGTTTGTCCAATTCGGGATCAATTTTCTAAAGCTTGAGTTATGCAGTACACTCACAACTAAAAGTAGCACTTTGCTGGGATGAGTGAGTCAATATTTGGATCAAAATAGATCATGTGGTTACGTTTTTATCTAGTTGAAGCTAGATCAAGCCAACAGACAACATCAGTCGTCACGTCAGAGTTAGGGAGGCCAGGTCCGATGGCAGGTTCAACATCAAAGAATAAGAATTCTCATAAAATCTTTTGATAGCAACAATATCATGGATCAAAGAAAGTTGTATATTTTCCTCTGTGAATTTAAATAGAAAAATACTAAAGCCACAATATATCTCTCAAAGGTAAGACCAACGTTTAACAAATTATTGGCTATGCTATGTAAGCATCACAAGCAGTACTTTTTTGCGGTTGAAGCAGTATATTCTTTTTAACTAAGATATTTTACAAAAAGCAAAAATTACTATTGGATAAACCTATTGTAGTTCCCTAAGCTGAACAAACTGAACTTTAGGATCGAGCTGGTACTATTGGCTAAACCTATGTAGTTCTCTAAGCTGAACAAACTAAACTTTAGGATCAAGCTGGTGCGTGACAGCCTCTAGGATTATCGAGACAGTTTAGGAGCAGCAGTTGGAGATGTAGTTGAGAGCTTCTTTATCCCAATACAATTGATAAAGTCGAGGACACCGACAGGCATGCCATCTTCACATTCATTGTCATCGAATGTTAGAAGCTGTCACACAATTTGTTTCCTGAGTACATATCCATCCTATACATATATCATTAATCGATGTTGCAAACATATATTATACATATTGAGTATAAGAAATAAGTATATAGTCTTTATCTCTTGAAAAATGTTACCTGTTGTAAACTGGAATATCATCTCTAATAATATTTGATCAAGGCTGTTGCAAGTACTCTAGCAAATTTCTGTGTAGTTCTGCTAGTTGGTAATAACAAGCAATCTTACTATATGAATTATCACAACCAACCACTAATGCACAACTTCAACCAAATAACTACTGAGACGTAGAATGGAACCATATAGTACCTATGACTGCGACGATGATCTTTTTTAGCTGGAACTGCTCTTTTTATTGCTGGGACCTGCCAATTTTTTTCTGTGACCCGGCGATAGCGAGCCATTGTTTTTCTAGAACCGACGAGTTTTTTTGCTGGAAACATACATTTGTTTTGTTAGAAGAAAATATAATAGAGCATTAACTAACATCAAGGCTATGGGATTTGGATACCACAATAGTCAATTAAATAAGTTGAGGTTCATAGGAACTACTTGCTATTTAAAACTGTAGTTGTTTTAAAAAGTTTAGTGTCTAAGAGTCAAACGACCTAAGTGGCATTAAGCACAACAATCAAATGTTAGGCATTTCTAAAAAGGCTGTAGGGTAATTACATGAATACAGTGAAAAATTGCACAGGGAAATAATTAACATAGTGGAAATTCAGGTAGCCAACTCAATTGAAAGAAACTGAAGGGCATGGAAAAGCAATGTCGTGACGCTTTTAGGCATTGACTTGTTTAGAGCTTACAGAGCATATACTAAAGAACATACACTACTGCAGGACGCTGCTAACGCGACACTATGATCAGAGACCCTTTGACGAAACTGTGCGCGATGCATTAATCACAAACGAGGATGTAAAAAACCCGTCAAAAAAGGTGCAAAATGTTTGCGATGGAGGATGCATCAAACACGGTTCCGATTTTAGTTGCGTGTGCGATGCTGGGCACACGGTTAACCCGTTCGAACTGTTTGCGATGATGCAAAACAATAGAAACAGGAAGCCATATCAATGTGTGTGCTATATACGGCATACAGTTCGCTCCAATGAACCGTTTGCTATTAGGGAGTGCAACATAAATGGTTAGCCAGATCAAGGTGTGTGTGATATAGGGCATACGGTTCACTCAGATGAACTGTTTTCGATTAGCGAACGCAACAGAAATGGTTCAACTTAACAAGATGTGTGTGATACGTGGAAAACAGGCGACTCGGATGAACTGTTTGCGATGAGAATTTACAACACAGACGGTTAATACAGTTAGTTCGTGTGTGATTCTGTGTGTACAAAAAACTTTGAAAAATGCAAACTAGTTGCTTGCGGGGGCTAGGAGTATCGCACACGATGCGTCTGCGAGTACTCGTGTGGAATGATTAGTAAGTCACACATGCATTTCCTTACATTAACACTTGTGTGATAAATAACACGTGGCAACTACGTGGTGAACCTTCTACCATCAATAAATTTTGACCTTGTTTCTCGTCACATTGCTGATTACAACGCAATAAGTAATTGCAAATCTATTAACACCTATCAAACTAATATGTGTTCACACTTAGCACCGGACTATAAAAACTACTCACTCGAAAATTACTTCACAGTTCCTCTCCTCATCACCCACAAAACTGGTTTTTTCTATCAAGTCGTTCAGCCATGACCGGTAGGAGGATTTTAGGGTGGACATATAACCAGGCAGCAAAGACCAAGGCCGTGGAAGCACTAGAGAGGTCCCACCGTGAAGCCGCAGCCGCAACAAAGATGTCTCAGTGCGTCGCGGAGCCCTCGAACGAGCTCTCACGGGCACGTGAGGGATCTCACAAGCGCATTCGCGGCATCAGCCATCGCGACGGCCAGGCTCTCGCTCGGACCGGCGCCACGCCTTGAATGCGGATCCCGGTTGCGCTTCCTTCTTAAGCTGCTTCAAGGGGAAATGCTTCCGTTGCCTCAGTAAGTTCCATCGTCAGAAAGACTGCCATGATCCCCTCTGCTGCATCATCTGCGGGCGCCCTGACCACTTTGGCAGGGAGTGCCCGCAAAACCCGAAGTACGGCGCCGGCGGTCGAGCAGTTGATAGGCTAGGCCCCCTCCACCATAGAGAGCCAGTGCACCAGCGCATCCGCTTCCCCTCGACGCCAACTGCTTCGTCCCCACCCCCGCCGCCCATGGAGCGCCGGATCCACCCCCACTTCGACCCATCGCGCCGTCCAAGGAACAGCTGCAAGGTGGTGGTCTCCACCCCGGCCCTAGAGCAGCAAGTGGCTCTACTGCGCCGCCAGGCGGTCACGCTCACTGCCACGAGGCAGGCCTCCGTGCGGTCGACGAGCGCCATGGCGGTGGGCCGCCAGCTGGAGGCACAGCTGCGCATCCCACCGCACCAGCTGTGGATCACGCACCACCACCCGGAGGATTTCTTCATTGTGTTCGACCTGCCTCTGCACCATGACAACCCCATCAACCGCAGCTCCCTCACCGTCGACGGCATCAAGTTCCACATCAGGCCCTGGCATGAGAATGACCACGCCGTCATCCAGAAGTTCTTCCTCCACGTCCGTCTCGTCATCGAGGACATGCCGCAACACTTCTGGTCGCCTGAAGGAGCCGAGGAGGTGCTTGGCTGCCGGGTCGACCGCCTCGACACCCAGACCCTGGAGCGTGGCCACACCAAGACCTTCGCCTACTGGGTCTGGGTGTGGGACACCGCCCTGATCCCAATGAAGCACACGTTCTGGGTGCTTGTCCGTGGGGCTGGCCATGCGGAGCAAATGCACGGCTACTCCCCGCCGGACCGCATTGTTGCTCCGCCACCCGACGCTCCGCGCCACGACCTCCTCATCCACATCGACCTAGTGGAGGACTGGACTCCGTACGAGCCATGCTCGCCCTCGTCGGGTCAGAGCGGCATCCCCTCCTACGACACCGACGACGACGACAGGCCCTTGCCCAGGCTCTACCCTGCCACATGGTCCAAGGGCATCGAGGACGGCTAGCGCGAGCCCAAGCAACGTCATCTGGTGGCTGTGGTGGCTGACTCGGGATGCCGGGGCCTCCCCCGAGGCGGCCGGCGTGACGAAGACGGCAAAGACCAGGGCGGGCGCAGGTCATGGAAGGACACCTTGCTCGGCAAAGGCCGCGCGAGCAGGGCTGAGGCTGGCAAGGAGCTGACGCGCCGAGACGGCTCACCCTCTCGGCGGCACAGCCGCTCCCCCCTGGGCAGCGCCGCTCTGAAGACACGAGGGGCCGCCACGCATCCGTTCGGCACGCGGGGGCTACTGCGGAGGTGCAGCCCGGCCTGGTGGCCGCCCCACGGCCGCTGACGGTGACCCCGCCCCGGCCGTCTGACACCGTAGCTGAAGACCCGATCGCTGGCTTCTTCGACAACGAGGTCAACGCTGCCCCCCCACCAAAAGGAGTTGACTGCATGCTCGCTGAGCTGGACGCCCAGGTGGCTGCGGCGGTGGAGGCCCCCCTCTCCTTCGACAAGCAGCCGCTGGTGCAGGATGGCCCGCTGCCAAGCGGACCGCCAGACGCCTTCGGCCCAACACTCGCTGGACCGCCTGTGATCATGGGCCTGCAGCACCAGCAAGCTCCAAGTCAGCCCAAGGAGTTGGCGGTGCAGCTTGGAGCCGTCACGCAGCAAGTTCAGCGGCTTCAGTTGGTGCCTGAGGTGTCGGTTCTGCTGCCATCGCTGGGGCCAGTCGTCGCCGGTGTGCCTTCCAGCCTCTTCCAGCAGGTCCAGCCTCCCATCCTCACGGCGGCCCCCTCCTCTCCCGGTGCGTAGAGCTTCAGCACCTCCCAAGACCCATACTACAGCGGCCTCGGTGCACCAGAGCGCTCGTCAGGATGCAAACAACTCGGAGGTGCCCGTGGCCCAAAGGGCAGCGCTCCGTCTGGTGCATGCGCTGGGCATCCTGGGGCCAAGGGAGAAGATGACTCCAAACGCTGCCGCCGCCCTCATCAACAAGTTCAAGTAGCCTCTCTCTGAAGAAGACATCAACGCCATCGCCACACTGACCCGTCTCGACCCTGTCGCGCTGCGCATCGCTGCGGGCATGGCTGGACCAGATGCTGCTGCCTCTGTGGCCACTAGTTGATCATGTTAGCTAACCTTAGTAATAGTCTCCAACAGTGGCTAGCCCCTAGTTGGTTTGAGTTAGGTTGTCACTTTGCTTATTGTAGTTTAGGGTGGTTGCTCGTTTTGCGCCAGTTAGTTTCTGGGGATATTGGTGGACTCTGGCACCCCCCGGTGCGATGGATGGTGTATCTGTTTTCCTTCCAATTCAATAGTAATTGTAGTTGTTGGAGCATGATATGGTTTCCCCATGGATGACAACCGCTGCCCCATGATGAGCTGGAATGTCTGGGGTATGAACACTCCGGCAAAGTGCGAAGCCATTCGTGAGATTGCTTTATCGCATAGATTAGCTCTCCGCTGTCTCCAGGAGATGAAGACAGATGTCTGGGATTGCGGCCTTGTGTGGGATACTAGAGGGGCCTTGCTAGCTAATTGCATCGTCCTCCCAGCCATAGGAACGAGGGGAGGTGCATCCATCTTCTGGAACGCAACCATTGTCTCGGTTTCATCTCATAGAATAGACCAATTCGCCATTACGGCCAAAGTTACAGTGCTACAGACGGGTCAATCCTTTTGGCTCACCATGGTGTACGGACCGGCTGACGACGCCTGCAAAGATGACTTCCTTCTAGAGCTCTCGCGTGCAGTACCCCCTACATCATCTATGAGGCCAGGGACAAGAATAATCTCAACCTGAATAGGAGGATAATGGGACGGTTTAGAAATGCCCTGGACTTGGCTGGCCTACGAGAGATCAAGTGTAAAAATCGGAGATACACTTGGAGCAATGAGCATCAAAACCCTACACTTGTTAGTATTGACAAATTCTTCTGCAACACTAGCTGGGAGCTGCTATTCCCCAACGACATTCTGATGGCAGCATCAACAGCCATCTCTGACCACTGCCCACTCCTGCTGGCAAATGCTTCCTCCCCCCTTACGGGCAAGGTTCAAATTTGAAGTCTTCTGGCCGCGCTTCCTGCATTTTCAGGAGACCGTTGAGAAGGCGTGGAACAGGCCAGCTACTCACACATGTGCTTTCAAGAGGCTGGCGACCAAGCTATGCAGAATAGCAAAAGACCTGAAGCTTTGGAGCAAAACCCTGTTCAGCGACGCCAAGGTGCAGTTCCATATGGTCAATGAGGTAATCCTGCGCCTAGATATTGCTCAGGAAAGCAGGGCCCTCTCTGCTGCTGAATTCCAGTTAAGAAAGTCCCTCAAGCTACGGCTGATCGGCCTCGCAGCGGTGGAAAGGGCAAGGAAGCGGCAAGCCTCTAGAATCACCTGGCTCAGAGCGGGAGACGCCAGTACAAAATTCTTCCATGCCAAAGTCTGCTCGAGGCGATGCAAGAACTTCATCCACTCCATTCAACTCGATGGTAACACAGCCACAACACACGAAGACAAAGAGAAGATGATCTTGGATCACTTCAATGCGGTTATGTGCTCTTCAGATTCAAGGGCAACCATTCTCAACTGGGATCAGCTGAACATGCCGTCAGTTTCAAATCCCGTCTTGGATAACCCCTTTTCCGAGGAGGAAGTATGGGAAGTGATCAAGGAAACACCAAAGGACAGGGCTCCAGGACCGGATGGGTTTAACGGAGTGTTTTATAGATCTTGCTGGACAATTATTAAGGCAGATGTCATGCTCGCTCTTAATTAGTTCTATTGTTGCTCTGGCCACAACTTCAGCGAGCTCAACTCTGCTCATGTGGCGCTGCTGCCCAAAAAGGATGGGGCTACCAAGATGGCTGATTATCGCCCCATCAGTCTCATTCATTCCATGGCAAAGCTCATTGCAAAAGTAATGTCCATACGCCTGGCGAAGGTCATCCACCTGATTATTTCACCAGCCCAAACAACCTTCATGAAGACCAAATGCATACATGACAGCTTTATGTATGTTTAGAATGGAGTCCGGTCACTGCACAGGAAAAACACGCCGGCAGTGCTGCTGAAACTAGACATCACCAGGGCTTTTGAAAGTATATCTTGGCCCTATCTACTTGAGCTCTTGCAGCGGTTGGGTTTCAGTTCCAGATGGCGAGACTGGGTGACGATGCTGCTATCAACCTCACACTCTTCCTTCCTGCTCAACGGCCTACCCGGGCAGCCGGTCTGGCACAAAAAGGGGCTAAGGCAGGGTGATCCCATTTCTCCACTGCTGTTCATCATCGCCATTGATCCCTTGCATCGGCTGTTGCAAGCTGCCGAAGAGTTAGGACTGCTCCAACCTCTGCCGGGAAGAGAAATTAAATTGAGGGTCAGTCTATATGTAGATGATGCGATCATATTCGCTAACCAGATTAAAGAGGAGATTAAAACACTCATGCAAATTGTGCATTGCTTTGGAGAAGCCTCTGGTCTGAAGATCAACCTTCAGAAGTCCACGGCCATGCCGATCAGATGCTCGGGCATCGATATGGAGCAGGTTCTGTAGAGCTTTGGCAGGCGGCTCACTCACTTCCCTGTCACATACCTGGGGCTGCCAATCACCATCAAACGCCTAAGGCTTGCGCACCTGCAGTTAGTTCTGGACAGGATCAGGGCCCGTCTTGCCGGGTGGAAAGGAAAACTGCTGTCTATAGCTGCCATAAGGGTGCTGGTCAGGGCTGTCCTCATCTCGCTGCCAACTTTTGCAATCACCGCACTGCGGGTGCCCAAAAAATTTCTGTAGGTGGATAAATCCCATCGCAAATTTCTCTGGGCACAAGATGAAGATCTGACCGGCGGAAAATGCAAAGTTAATTGGTCCAAAGTTTGCTCACCCACAGAGTACGGTGGCCTCGGCATCCTCGACCTCTCAAAATTCAGCAGGGCCCTGAGATTGAGATGGCTGTGGCATTCTTGGGTGAGCCCAGAATGGCCATGGGTGGGGATGGAAGTGCCTTGTGATGAGAGCGACAAGGCAGCGTTCAGTGCAATGACGATAATCACCATTGGCGATGGACGCAAGGCTACCTTTTGGGGCTGCGCCTGGGCTAGTGCCGAGCCCCTCAAGGCAGCCTTCCTGCGCCTTTTCAAACACTCAAGAAGAAAGAACGGGACTGTACAGGCAGCTCTGCGCGACAATACTTGGATCAAGGACCTAGCACATGGCAACGTTAACCCTCTCCTCCAGGAGTTCCTGATCTTAGAGAGATTGATCAGAAAGGCCAGAATGAGTATGAGGCCGGGGCAGCCTGACGAAATCAAGTGGAAATTCACGGCGAGCAGGATCTACAACGCGTCGTCAGCATATCAGGCACAGTTTCTTGGATCGGTTCAGGCTCCGTTCAAAAAAACCTTGTGGACGGCCTGGGCCCCTGGCCGGATCAAAACTTTCACGTGGCTGCTGCATCTGGATCGGCTATGGTGCAACGATAGGCTGCAAAGAAGAGGATGGGAAAACCAATACTTCTGCCATCTTTGCCTTCGACACCTTGAAAGTTCGGTTCATTTGTTCTGGCGCTGTGAGCTGTCTATGAAGATCTGGGAGAAGGTGGCCTCGTGGCAGGGCTGCCATGCCGTGTAGCCAGGTCTCTGGTCCTCCCTTCAACGCTCAACAGAGATCATGGACACGATCATCAGCAACACCACGAAGGGAAGCAGGAAGGGCATCACGACCATCATCATGCTCGTGCTTTGGGAAATCTGGTTGGAGCGGCACCACTGCACCTTTAGAGGCAAGGTGGCGCAGAGGACCGACATCTTGGCTGCGATCAGGCATATTATTGAGTTGTGGCGGCAAGCGGGAGCCCAGTGTCTAGCACAACCATTTGCAGAGCCACCATCGGGGATCGGCTAAGACGTAGCTCCACTTCTTTTGGCCAGCTGCGCCTTTCTTCTTTTATATTTCTTCTCTTGATCCCTGGATCACGCCCCATGTTTTCTTTTCCCGCTTCTACCTGCTTAATATATGAATGCCAGCAATTTGCTGGATCTTTCAATATATATAATGGCCAAACGAACCCTGAACAGTTTCAAATTTCAGCCCGTCACTCCTGTTATTCTATGTTGCGTGTAGAAAGCAAAGTTCAAGGCGAGAAGAGGCAGCGATTATCGTTTAAATTTCAGCATGGATATCCTGTCGTTCCATGTTGCCTGTAGAAGAAAATACAAGGCAAAAAGAGGCAGTGATTACGTTTGGCCCACAAGGGGGACACGTTTCCCTATCAGAACCACGAGGCTTCTTTGGGAGATGCTCCAGTTTTTGTAAAAGGTTTGTAATGAAGCTTGGCCCAAATTGGACAATGTTTTTACCATGACATATCACTACTGCAGGATGGTCCAAACGCGACACTACGATTAGAGACCCTTCGACGAAATTGTGTGTGATGCCATAATCGCAAATGGTAGTGAAAAAGAACCGTCAAAAAAGGTGCAAAATGTTTGCGATAGCGGAGCTATCAAACACGGTTCAGATTTTAGTTGCATGTGCGATATAGGGCATACGGTTCAGCTCAATGAACTATTTGCGATCAGGCGGAACAAAAGAAATGGGCAGCCTGATGAAGGTGTGTGCGATATAGAGCATACGGTTCACTTGGATGAACTGTTTGTGATTAGGCAACACAAAATAAACGGTTAGCCAGATCAAGGTGTGTGTGATATGCGGTAAACAGGTCCGTAATCAGAAATGTGTGCGAAGACCAATAATAACACAGGAGATTGCTGCTAATAAGCCGTGTGAATTGCTCCGTCTATAGTAGAATAACATGTATATATATATAACAGAAATAAACATCCAATTACATCAGTGACTATACAGATCATTCGCACGCACCTCAATAAACAATTGCATGCATTCTAAGGTAGGAGAAACGATTGTCTAGTCATCTACTTCTTGTGACACTCCCGCCACTGCTATGTGGCTTGATCCCTCGTCTGGGTCAGGAAGAAGACAATTCCTCATGTCAACGATCCACCTGTACACCCGGGGCGACGACCGCAACCTCTGCCTCGGTCGCGAGGGTGCTGCAGCCGGCGTGCTGCAGCCAGAGCTCCAGGGGCTCCCCTTGCGGGATGATGGAGGCGAAGAAGGGAGGAAGGCGGATCCAACACTGAAGAGGAATGGCGACGTGGAGCACGAACTCTTGGAAGGAGCCCTCGGTGTGGACCCCAGGGGGGACGACCAACACCTTCGTGACCCGGCGCCGCCGCCTGTCGCGGTCAGCATCAGCTCCTCCGGGGCCCTCGACGTGGGCGTACAATGGAAGCGGGAACCCCGACGGTGCCCGCTCGCCCCAAGGCCTCGGCACCACCTGAAGGGCCCCTTCGTCCGGGCCACGGGGGATGAGCCATTTCTTCGGCGGGAGTGGGTCTGGCCCCTCTCGGGGAGCCTTTCCCTTCTCTGCCATCGAGAACCGGCGGATTGGAGCCATCGCGGCAAGACGGAGCAAGGATCGGGAAGAAGGAGAAGCAAGGAGGGATGGACTGGAAGGGCGCACGCCGTTCCGTACTTATAGCCGACGAAGGCCAACCGCCGACCTCCATGATCGCAGGTAATCATGACCCGTTTTTGCATGTAGGGACTTGTCCAATCCGTGCAGTTACCGAGGCGTCGTGGGGAAGGGGAGGCGCCCACGTCCAGTCAACCGCCACGCGGCGCCCAAGGCCGCAGGCTGTTAGGGCCCGTGGCGCTTCGCTCTTGCCCTTCCGCCTCCCTGCATGGCCAAGTCCGGGCGCGCCTTGGGCCCGGGGGCTACTGTCGGCGTTCTGGGAACGGGGGTCCCCAGACTTGCCTGCCTGCGGCCTGCGGCGTGGCTCAAAGGGGGGCCCAGCACGGCCCATCTTCACCAACACGAACCCAAGAACCTCGCGAGGGGCCAAGCCTCGCGGGGCGGACGACGCAGAGCTTCCTCAAGCACGGCCTCGTCAGGCTGGCTCATGAGGAGGCGGAGAGATCAAGGCGGGGTACCTCACGAGGTGCCCATGACGCAAGCCATGATGACTCAAGGCGCCAGGCGGGTGCCAGCCCGCGTAGCGTCCTCCTTTCCTCTTTGGTGCAAAGGGGGCAAGCGCAGCCGCGGAGTACCGAGGCATCAGGAAAAGGTTGCCATTTTGGTGCAACGAGACCAAGACCAGGAGGACTACGAGACGGAGGTCACCATGGAGCCCAAGACGGCGTCATCACCCGAGCTTTGCGCAGGCGAAGACTACTTTTGTCAGGATAGCTGATACTTGCTGTCCCCCTTCAAATTAGCCCGCCATTGTTGGCTCCCTTCGCGCTCGATATTTGGGAAGAGGACCAGGGCCTCTATAAATAGGACCGGCCACCCACATAAGGAGGGGGTTCGGTCGGTTGGAGGAAGCAGAGAAAGAGAGAGAGAGAGAGAGAAAGGTGACTGAACTCCACCAAGCAGTTCATCGCCCTAGCCAAGAATAGACCCTCACGAGTCTGTTCTTCCTTGTATTGTTCATCATCATCAGCCCAAGAGGTAATCCACCACACCACACACTGGAGTAGGGTATTACACCACAACGGTGGCCCGAACCAGTATAAACCCTGTGTCTCTTGTGTTGTTCTTTCCGTAGCTTTAGATCCTAGCATGGCGGAGGGGTGCAGGTAGGTAGGAGGCGAAATCTCCGCGCGCACCCCAGTGTTCGAACCTCAAGGGTCTGCCGGAACCCAAAATCCGACATTTGGCGCGCCAGGTAGGGGTGCGCCGGGATTCGTCTTCCACCACCCCGTTCTCCTCCGACCATCGCACCCATGTTTGACGCTCGTCGGGCCCGCGCCGAGCGCCGGGCCGCACTCGCTTCCCGCGTCGCCCAGACGGCCCCTGTCGGCGGGCATCCACGCCGTTCCCCGTCACCTGCCATCAACGCCGCCACCGGCCCGGCGGGGGACAAGCGGAAAGCATCGTCCCAGCATCCGTCCGTGCGGCAAGATGGCCGCACCGCAACTCCCTCGCTCGCCCCGGCTGGATCTTCGTCCCGCGCGCTTCACGTGGCCATGGAGGCTCGGGCCGCGCTCATCGCGGCAAACGAGCTCCTGCGCTACCGCCCCGTCAACGACATCTACGACGAATGGCTCGACCGCGTCGCCAAGCTCATCCGCGCCGCAGGGGGCTCTTCTACGCCGTCCGTTCTGCTGCACCGCACCCCGCCCCACGCGGGCGATGAGGCTCCGGTGGCGCCCCGGCCGCCTCCTCCTCAAGAAGACGCCATGGATCCAAGGCGCGTGGCCCCTGGGCGGAACCCGCTCCGTCAGGTGCCAGCGCGGCAAGAACAGAGCTGCCAAGAAGTCCCTCGCCCGCAAGAAGCTGCCCGGGCGCTCCCTGCTCCAGCACGTCGCAACCATGCTCCTGCTCCCGCGCGTCAAGACCCCGCGCTGCTCCCAGCTGCTGCGCGTGGGGACATGCATGACCAGGCTCTCCGTCACCCAAGGCCTCCCGTGGCCACAGCAGGCTGCCGTGCCTACACCACCGAACTACGCAGCGTCGCGTGGCCCGGCAAGTTCAAGCCAGACCTACCTCCTCACTACGACGGCACGGCTGACCCTGCAGAGTTCCTCCAGCTCTACGAGCTGGGCATCGAAGCTGCCAATGGAGACGAGAAGGTCATGGCGAACTAGTTCCCCATGGCACTCAAGGACGGGGCCCGCACCTGGCTCCTGAACCTATCTCCAGGCACAATCTCCTCCTGGGACGAGATGCGCACCCGCTTCATCGCCAACTTCCAAGGCACTCGCGACCGGCCACCTGCCGTGAGCGACATGCGCCGCATCAAGCAACAACCCGGTGAGACCCTGCAGATGTACATCCAGCGCTTCAATAACGCACGCCTCAGGATTCCCAAGGTAACTGAGGAGGCCATCATCTCGGCCTTCTCCGACGGCGTGTGCGACGTCAAGATGAAGGAGGAGCTGGCGATGCATGAAGACCTGTGCACTTCCTTGGAGCTGTTCAACTTGGCAAACAAGTGCGCCAGGGCTGAGGAAGGGCGTCTCTCCCTCCTCGAGCTGCCTGCTGCAGACCCAGAGGAGAAGAAGCTCAAGGCCAAGGATGTGAAGCGCAAGAGGGCTGCCGTGCTCGCGGCAGAACCAGATACCAAGCGGGGCAGAGATCAGCCCGAACCTTCCAAGGGCAGCCAGTACTGTGTGTACCACGACCTCCACACCCACAACACCAACGAATGTCAAGAACTCCGAGCCGTGCGTGAAGGAAGGATCGGCCGACGCCCCGACCGCGGTGACCGGGGCTACGGTCGAGGAGGAGGAAGGAACGGAGGACGCTGGGAAGATCGTGGCCCGTGCCAAGGGTGGCGCGACCAACCTCGCGAGGATCGCTGGCAAGACCCGCCTCGCGAGAGACGATGGAGGGATCAACCTCGCGAGGGAGACTTGAGGGATCAGCCTCGCAAGGATCGCCCGCAAGGCAACGCAGGCCTCCCACCGCCGCAGCCGCAGCCAAGGAGAAACGAGGACCGCCACCAGGACGAGGAGGCTGGGGGCTTCCAGGAGCCGCGCGTAATCGCCTGCATCTTGGGCGGAGCACAAGACCCCGCCTCTCAGCGCATCTTCAAGCAGTTCGCCCGCGAAGTGAACGCAGTCCTCCCCAGGCTCGAAGCCACGCGCCCTCTCAGATGGTCGGCGTGTGCCATCACGTTCAGCTCAGCAGATCAGCTCAAGTGTGCGGCTACAGCCGGAGTTCTCCCGATGCTTTGCTCCCCAATCATCAGCAATGTGGTGGTCACCAAGACCCTCATCGATGGCGGGGCAGGGCTCAACGTCTTGTCCGTGGAGACGTTCAACAACCTCCAAGTGCCCTACAGCCAGCTTCAGCCAACCAAGCCTTTCTCCGGTATCACCGACGGCTCCACGGTCCCGATTGGGCAGGTCCGCCTCCCTGTCACCTTCGGGGCACGCGACAACTACCGCACCGAGCTCATCGACTTCGACGTCGCCCACATTCACCTACCGTACAACGCCATCCTTGGGTACCCAGCACTGGCCAAGTTCATGGCCGTAACTCACCACGGCTACAACGTCCTCAAGATGCCAGGAAGCGGCGGAGTCATCACGGTGCCGTGTGAAGAGAAGGACGCGGTGTGTTCCCTGGAACGAGCCTTTCAGGCCGCAGCACTGGAAGACCCGGATCGCGAAAGCCGGAGGCTTCCCGAGGCGGCCCCCAAGAAGAAGAAGACACCGTCCGGCCTGGCCTCTCAGGAAGCAGGCCCCTCTGGGCCCGCGCCTGCCCAGGGGGAACCTCCCTCCATCGCATAGGAAAGCGCGCCCGGCGCCCTCCTCAGGCAGGGCTCGGGGGCTCTCCCCTGGAGGACCACCGACCTGGCTAGGGTCATGAGGGAGGCGCTTGGGCACCACCTGGAGGTGTGTTTTGAAGCATGTTTCCCTCGAGAAGGAGCAAGGCAAGGAGATCCAGACCCTCAGGAGTTCATCAGCAAGGCCATTCAAGAGCTATAGGAGTCAAGAGTCATGAGAGGCGGCCGTCGCCTACCAGCAGTGGCCCCCCATCCAGGCGAGGATGGCGGGCTGCGCGTCTGCATCAATGTACTAGGGCTCAACCAAGTCGCCTCCCTGGTGCGCCTCTGGCCCTCGCGAGTGGGGTGCTGCGGAGGTCCACCCCACAGCTACGTTCGCATGCCTTACGGCTTGCCGAGCGCGGCTGACATGTACCAGCGCCTCATGAGGGGCATCGCGGAGGCACGAGAGGCCAGGCGTTCCGCAGCCCTGGCAGAGATGGAGATGGCCCGCGAGGAGTCGCCAACGCCTCCGGAGCCTCCCAAGCCCCCTGGGCCGGAGGGCTCGTGAGGATCGGCTCCCGCAGCCCACCGAGTCTGCTACACCAATACCCCTTTCATCTTCAACATCATCAGGTGACATCTTTCGAGTTTTACTTCCAGCTGGGAGCGCCCCTAGGGCTGCATTATTCCCAGGCCGCGTGGGTCCGTCCCTGCGGCGTGTATCCCTTTATTCCATGTTGTTAGCTTACCTTGTTGGGGGCGCCCCTCGGGCTGCATGACCCCCCCCCCCAAGTCGCTCGGGCCTGACCCAGTGATGTCTGCATTCCCAACATCTCTTTGAACGAATCCACTCCTTCGCCGCTAATGAGATTTACCCAGTTGCCTGCTCAGCTGACGCCAACTAACGAAGCTGCTCCCAAACAGCACGACGCTTGCGCATGGGTCCGTCCCTGCAACGCTGACAAACCTGGATGGCTGAGCTCTGGCCGCGGCAGCCCCGCATAGCGTCACCTCGTCAAGCCTTCAGTGCCTCACCACCCCTCGGGGGCAACCCACGGCTGACCGTCAATTGTCATGGCAACCCTGTGCTTTTTCTATGATGGACATGCAGGACCTCCCGAAGGAGCTGCGTCAGGCGAGGCCCTTGCGGTGTCTCCTTCGCTCTCGTCCGCGCGAACCTCTTGCACGTTAAAGGGGGGGTGCCTGAGCATCGCGACTCAGGGCTCCTACTGGCTCTCCAGCCCTCACCCTCTGGCCTTGACCACGGCATCGCGACCTGGCATACCAGCGACGGCTGAGACTCGCTCGAGGGCCGGGACCCGAGGACGTAGAGCAGAAAGGGGAGCATAAACGAGAGGGGAGAGACACATTAGGACCTCGCCAAGCAACCTCGCGCCTGCCGATGCACGGACCCGGCGACACACCAGAGAGCGGCCCCTGATCCTCGAGATAAGTCATCGCCCGGAAGCGCCAGCTACCATGGCACCATCCCCGCACCTAATGCTATCCCATATTAGCGACGCCGCTCTCCTTTCTCACCGAACGACGGCTGCTTGGGCGCCAAAGGGGACCTCCTGAGCATCGCGACTCAGGGGCTCTTACCGGACTCCGGGTCGCTCACCTCCTGGCCTTGACCACGGCATCGCGACCTGGCATACTAGCGACGGATGAAGCCGCCTTGGGACTGGGACCTGTCGGCGCAGAGCACCAAGCCCTCGTGAGGTTCAAAAGGGAGGACTAAGCTAAGATGGAATGAGCAACTCGCGCAATTCTACGACAAGGGTTATATATACAAAACAGGACCACAGGCACCTTACAAGCCCCTACGGGACGCGTTTTTGATTCATCGCAGGGAACGGATCCTAAAGGGACACAAACTACGCGCGTCCCTGCAAAAGACGCCATCACCAACAGTGGGCCGTCAAGCACCGACGCCAACCCCATCCAGACCAGAGTCGGTGGCGGCCTGACGAGCCCGCCCTGCTCCAGGAGCGGCGCTGGCTCGGGGGCTCGTAGCTGTCGTCGCTCGTCTCCGGAGTCGCGAAGAGCTCACCGGAGTCGCTGGAACCTCCGGCGTCTCCACCGCCTGAGGAGCCTCCAAGGGAGCGGGTGGCGAGCCCATTCCTCATCGCAGCAGGGCCCTGGCCACCTCCCCCGGGGTAGCACTCCAGCCAGCGCCCGCTCGCATCGAAGACCTTGAAGAGCATCACCGAAGCACCGTCGTAGTCCAAGTGGATCGTGAAGACACCCCTTGTCCTGCAAACCCAGGCGATCTCCCTGCAGCCCCGAGTCATGTAGACCTCGTCCGGGGCGACGACCGCAACCTCTGCCTCGGTCGCGAGGGTGCTACAGCCGGTGTGCTGCAGCCAAAGCTCTAGGGGCTCCCCCTGCGGGATGATGGAGGCGAAGAAGGGAGGAAGGCGGATCCAAGACTGAAGAGGAATGGCGACGTGGAGCACGAACTCTTGGAAGGAGCCCTTGGTGTGGACCCCAGGGGGGACGACCAACACCTTTGTGACCCAGCGGCGCCGCCCATCGCGGTTAGCATCAGCTCCTCCAGGGCCCTCGACGTGGGCGTACAATGGAAGCGGGAACCCCGGCGGCGCCCGCTCGCACCAAGGCCTCGGCAACATCTGAAGGGCCCCTTCGTCCGGGCCACGGGGGATGAGCCGTTTTGTAGGATCAAAAGTATGTCTAGGGGGGGTGATTGGACTACTTGACCAAATAAAAACTTAACCTTTTCCCAATTTTAGTTCTTGGCAGATTTTAGCTATTTTAGGACAAGTCAAGCAATCATCACATAATGTAAGCAAGCATAATGCAAAGAGTATATAGGCAGCGGAAAGTAAAGCATGCAACTTGCAAGAATGTAAAGGGAAGGGTTTGGAGAATTCAAACGCAATTGGAGACACGGATGTTTTTCCCGTGGTTCGGATAGGTGGTGCTATCCTACATCCACGTTGATGGAGACTTCAACCCACGAAGGGTAACGGTTGCGCGAGTCCACACAGGGCTCCACCCAAGGGTAACGGTTGCGCGAGTCCACACAGGGCTCCACCCACGAAGGGTCCATGAAGAAGCGACCACGCACAAAGGGTCCACGAAGAAGCAACCTTGTCTATCCCACCATGGCCATCACCCACACAGGACTTGCCTCACTAGCGGTAGATCTTCACGAAGTAGGTGATCTCCTTGCCCTTACAAACTCCTTGGTTCAACTCCACAATCTTGTCGGAGGCTCCCAAGTGACACCTAGCCAATCTAGGAGACACCACTCTCCAAGAAGTAACAAATGGTGTGTAGGTAATGAACTCCTTGCTCTTGTGCTTCAAATGATAGTCTCCCCAACACTCAACTCTCTTTCATAGGATTTGGATTTGGTGGAAAGAAGGTTTGAGTGGAAAGCAACTTGGGAAGGCTAGAGATCAAGATTCATATGGTAGGAATGGAATGTCTTGGTCTCAACACATGAGTAGGTGGTTCTCTCTCAGAACATATGAGTTGGAGTGGTGTGTGTGTTCTGATGGCTCTCACATCAAATGAGAAGGAGGTGGAGGGGTATATATAGCCTCCACACAAAATCCAACCGTTACACAGTTTTCCAATCTCGGTGGGACCGAATCAATAAGCTCGGTCAGACCGAAAATGTAAACCTAGTGACCGTTAGTGATTTTCGGTGGGACTGACATGCAACTCGGTAGGACCGATATGGTTAGGGTTTGGGCATAACATAATCTCGGTGAGACCGATTACACAAACTTGGTGAGACCGAATTTGGTAATTAGCTAACCAGAGAGTTGGTCAGGAAAACTCGGTGGGACCGATTTGCTCTTTCGGTGAGACTGAGTGGAACTCGGTGAGACCGAAAAGTTACAAAGGGGAAACACTGAGTTTATATTGCAATCTCGGTGGGACCGATTCGCTCTTTCGGTAAGACCGAAAAGTTACGAAAGGGAAACAGAGAGTTTGCAACCCCATCTCGGTGAGACCGAGATCCTTATCGGTAGAACCGAATTGCTAGGGTTTGGCAGTGGCTAATGACAAGTGAAACTCGCTGGCGCCGGATAGGAAGAATCGGTAGGACCGGGTTTGGCTTAGGGTTTAGGTCATATGTGGATATGGGAAAGTAGTTGAGGGTTTTGGAGCATATCACTAAGCACATGAAGCAAGAGGCTCATTAAGCAACACCTCATCCCTCCTTAATAGTATTGGCTTTTCCTAAAGACTCAATGTGATCTTGGATCACTAAAATATAAAATGAAGAGTCTTGTGCTTTTGAGCTTGAGCCAATCCTTTGTCCTTAGCATTTTGAGGGTTCCACTTTCACATCCATGCCATGCCAATCATTGAGCTTTCCTGAAATAATCATCTTGGAATAGCATTAGCTCAATGAGCTATATGTTGTTATGAATTACCAAAACCACCTACGGATAGTTGCACTTTCACGTTTCTTCGGCGGGAGTGGGTCTGGCCCCTCTCGGGGAGCCTTTCCCTTCTCTGCCGTCGAGAACCGGAGGATCGGAGCCATCACGGCAAGACAGAGCAAGGATCGGGAAAAAAGAGAAGCAAGGAGGGATGGACTAGAAGGGCGCGCGTCGTTCCGTACTTATAGCCGGCGAAGGCCAACTGCCGACCTCCATGATCGCAGGTAATCATGACCCGTTTTTGCATGCAGGGACTTGTCCAATCCGTGCAGTTACTGAGGCGTCGTGGGGAAGGGGAGGCGCCCACGTCCAGTCAACCGCCACGCGGCGCCCGAGGCCGCAGGCTGTTAGGGCCTGTGGCGCTTCGCTCTTGCCCTTCCGCCTCCCTGCACGGCCAAGTCTGGGCGCGCCTTGGGCCCAGGGGCTACTGTCGGTGTTCTGGGAACAGGGGTCCCCAGACTTGCCTGCCTGCGGCCTGCGGCGTGGCTCAAAGGGGGGCCCAGCACGACCCATCTTCACCAACACAAACCCAAGACCCTCGCGAGGGGCCAAGCCTCGCGGGGCGGACGACGTGGAGCTTCCTCAGGCACGGCCTCGTCAGGCTGGCTCACGAGGAGGCGGAGAGATCAAGGCGGGGTACCTCACGAGGTGCCCGTGACGCAAGCCATGACGACTCAGGGCGCCAGGCGGGTGCCAGCCCGCGCAGCGTCGTCCTTTCCTCTTTGGTGCAAAGGGGGCAAGCGCAGCCACGGAGTACCGAGGCATCAGGCAAAGGTTGCCATTTCGGTGCAACGAGACCAAGACCAGGAGGACTACGAGATGGAGGTCACCATGGAGCCCAAGACGGCATCATCACCCGAGCTTTGCGCAGGCGAAGACTACTTTTGTCAGGATAGCTGATACTTGCTGTCCCCCTTCAAATTAGCCCGCCATTGTTGGCTCCCTTCCCGCTCGATATTTGGGAAGAGGACCAGGGCCTCTATAAATCGGACCGGCCACCCACATAAGGAGGGGGTTTGGTCGGTTGGAGGAAGCAGAGAAAGAGAGAGGGAGAGAGAGAGAGAGAGAGAGAGAGAGAGAGAGAGAGAGAGAAAGGTGACTGAACTCCACCAAGCAGTTCATCGCCCTAGCCAAGAACAGACCCTCACGAGGCTGTTCTTCCTTGTATTGTTCATCATCATCAGCCCAAGAGGCAATCCACCACACCACACACTGGAGTAGGGTATTAGACCACAATGGTGGCCTGAACCAGTATAAACCCTCTGTCTCTTGTGTTGTTCTTTCCGTAGTTTTAGATCCTAGCATGGCGGAGGGGTGCAGGTAGGTAGGAGGCGAAATCTCCGTGCGCACCCCAGTGTTCGAACCTCAAGGGTTTGCCGGAACCCAAAATCCGACAGCGAGGTCAACCAGGAAGTTCAGTTTGTTTTTATCGCTGCCCCAGACCTTGTAGTGGTGCTGGATGTTGACAAGATTCGGGCATTTCAAGTCCGAAACCTTGAGCGCTATTAGATCGTTGGTAGTGTCCATCGTAGCGAAACTATAGTTGGAGTTGTTGATAAACCTGGAGAAACATTCGCAAGGCCTTGTGGCAAGGTGGTAGTGGTAGACGAGGACATCATGTCGCATGCACAACTGGGCGATGACAACCTTCTGATCGTGCCCGGCACAACCGATGGTGTACTCGAGGTTAAAGCCGACCACTCAATAATTGTCCTTGGCAAGGAGCTGCTCCATAGTTTGGATGGAGATCTCCACCGAGACCAGATCGTTCATGTACACCACCGAGAGGGTCCTCCCCTCACGTGGGTGTCCACTATGTGATGCGTGGTGAACTGCCCGCCGTTGTCGTCGGCGGCCGCTGGGAGCGCCACTGGAACCGCAGGATGTCCTCTCTGTATGTGTCCTCGTGGGTGTGATTATTGTGTCCTGTGAGACGAGAGATGAAGGTAAATGGCCGCAGGAATAAAAGGGGGCCAGGCGGTGTGGATTCTCGGCGTGTCCGCATGGTAGTTTTTATAGCGGGTAACTACATCGTCGCGTCACGCCCGGCGCAACCGCTTGCACACGAACGTGCGTGATCGTGCACCGGCCCCAAACACTAGCAGCGCGCGTGGAGGGACGAGGGCAGAGCACCCGGAGGGACGCGAGAGTAGAGCACGTGCGGCGGGACAAGAGCAGAGCGCGCCGTGGCCGCCTGAACCGCAAGCAACCACATGCATAGAGTAGTTGAACAGGCAGAAAATGGTCGCCTACAGGCCAGCCGCCAGTTGCATCGCTGCGTAGAGAGCGGCCGTGTGCTACCACATCCGTCTAGTCTATAGTCTCCTTTATATTCTGTGCCATACTTTGCCCTCAAATTTAACCAACAAAATGTTAATGCATGCTTTAAAAATTATATAATTGGAAACTATGTTCAAATACAAATCCAACTATATAATCTTTGGTGACATGCATTCGTATTTTATTAGTTAAATCATACTTATAAACCAGGTCGGTGGTATAGTAGGTTATTAAATCACAAACGTTTTTTATTAACCGTGTGTCTACGTGGCCTTTCGTCCTCCTCTTGCACGTCTTGTCACCCCGCTACCGCAGACGGCTTATAGCGCAAGCTTGCGCAACGCGCGGGGGCGTTCTTTTGGCCAAACGGTGGCGCCAATGAATCGTCGGTGAGACCGTTCCCGCGCAACCTCGTAGGTTCTCGCGCAAGCTTCCTGTCCCACTCGGTGAAATCCCCCAAAATCCCAATGCTTACCGGCCTGCTATAAAAACCCTCATGGCCGACGAGTCATGCGTCGCATTTTCCCCTCCCTCCCTGTAGCTTATCTCATCGGCTTCTCCCACAATCTCCAATGGCACCGGTCTATCGTCGGCGCTCAGCCACTCCGCCGTCATCAGAGGACAGCTCCAGCTGGGAGGCTACACCGCGGCGGCGGCGCAGTCCCCGGTGTAGTGTAGTGCGCGTGGCGTCCCTGTTGGGTGTGCGTGGAACACCCACCACACGCTCCGCCACGGCAGCTGTTGCCGGTCGCCCTTTCCGCCACACCACTGTCGAAATCCAGGGCCATTGCACGCTCCACCGCCGTGGCCCGAAGGCGAGAGGTGGCCGTCGTGGCTGCCACCCCACTGTTGTCCACTGTGGCCATCACCCGCTCCACCACCATGGCCTGAAGGTGGGAGGTGGTGGTCGTGGCCGCCACCCCGCCGTCGGCCGCCGTGGCCGCTAGCCCACCGTCGACCACCGGGGTCATCACCCGCTTCGCCACCACTGCCCGAAGGCAGGAGGCGGAGGTGAATGCCCGTACGTGTGTCAGCGACCTTGCGCGCTACACCGAGTTCCTGCGGGAGTAGGAGGAGTGCCTCATCGAGCACGCAAAGAGCCTTACAGCCACCGTGGCCGTGACACATGCCGCCTCAGATGCGAGGAATTAGGAGATCTACGAGGAGAACCACCGCTTCGAGAGAGGTCGTCTAGAGCAGCAGAGGGCGTTCAAGGTGAGCGTCACTGAAGCTGCAACAGCGGCAAGCACCGTATTGCGGTTGCCCAGCTCGTCGGTAGGCTCCTCCTCCTCCGCCTCTTACTGAGCGCGCTCGGCAGAGGAGAGGCAGCCGGATGTAGTACAAAGCCCCTCCACAGTAGTAGTAGTATTAGGGGCTATTTTGTTCAGTTCATCTGACTATAGATGTGGTGGAACTGTACAATGTACTTAAAATTAGCTAGTATATATAGTTGAACTAGCTATTTCAGTACGTGGTTGGCAACAATTGGGGAAAAGTTTGGTCGGTTCAGCTGTCGAGTTGAACTGTTTGTATAAATTAAGAACGACTGCTTAATCTATGAATGAAATCTATGCTTAATTACTAAATTTTAGTTGCAAAAATTAGACACTGCTAGTGATTTTTAGCTTCATATTTTGACAAATCATAGTGTTACAAGGATTGACAAATCTTACCAAATTGTTTGTATGTGGTTGCACACGGGTCATCCAAAACAACCATTTGTGTTGAAGGGGTGCACAAATCCTGTGCTGCTCTCACTTTGCATACGAATATTCTATCAGAAATGTTTGCGATCAAGAAGCTGTCGGTTTGCATACGAGTGTTCTAACTAAAATGTTTGCGATGATTGTTTTATATTTAAAAATAAAATTAAACTATGACTTGGGCACCATTAATGGAGAGGATGCGAGCAAGGTGGGCGGCCATGGAAGTCAAAGGGCTCGCTTCCCAGTGAGCTTGAACAGCGTACAACTCACACGCTTACCGGTAAGCCTGCGCATTCGAGGAAAACTTGCACGCCTCTCGGTCAGCCTGTGCACCGGACGGCGCTCGCACGCCTCCCATTCAGTCAAGGTCAAGCAGTTGTCCACACGACACCTCCTACAGCCATTAAAACTAAGAAATGTGGCGTCACGTGAATGGTTAACAGAACGCACACGGTTTGAATTATACAAACATTTGAGATATTAAAGTGGCAGCTATTTTTTCAAAATGCCTTTGTTGGCTATCATTATTCGAGTGCGCCTTCTCTCAAAATGGACACGAAAAATACCACATCATGTCGGGTGCCATTCCATGATAGCATGCCAAGTTTTGGATTTACTTGAATTTGAAAACCAGGCATCTCAATGTTTTGCTAGCAATCAACGGTGCCCTGGTGTTTGAAATTCATTCCCATTTCTTGCATGGGACCTAAGCAAGCACCCAAGGACACATATTTGATTTTTCAACCAATTTATATGCACTGGAGCATGTGCATGTAGTTCAAATTTGAATTATGCACATAAATGCATTGAAAACTCAGTTAATGCATAAAAATGTCCAAACGAACCCAAAAAATTCACAAAAATTCCCACAACACTCCTGTTGTTCTATGTTGACACGAGAAATATTTTGAAAGCAATAAGAGGCAATGGATATCGTTTCGTCCCCAAAGGTGGGACGTTCCCTACCGAAAACCATCATGCTTGTTGTGAGAAGCTCCGATTTGTGAGAAGCGTATACCCAAACCTGCCCCAAATGGGACAATTTTTTTACCACGGCATGTTGATGCCGCTCCATGATAGCATGCCAAGTTTCATGAATTTCAGACGGGTTTTGGATTTACTAGAATTTAAAAACCAGGCATCTCAATGATAACCCACAAGTATAGGGGATCAATTGTAGCCTCTTTCGATAAGTAAGAGTGTCGAACCCAACGAGGAGCTAAAGGAAGAACAAATATTCCCTCAAGTTCTATCGACCACCAATACAACTCTACGCACGCTTAACGTTCGCTTTACCTATAACAAGTATGAAAACTAGAGGTACTTTGTAGGTGTAAGGGGATAGGTTTGCAAGAATAGAAAGAGCAAGTAAATAAAAACTAGGGGCTGTTTTAGGTAAAGAAGCAATAAATTTAGTATAGCGAGTGTGGAAAAGTGGTGGTAGGAGTTGCGAAATTGTCCCCAAGCAATTGACTACTTTACTAGACCGATAGCAAGTTTTATGTGGGAGAGGCTACTGCTAGCATGTCATCCCGGACATGGAATTCTATGCACTTATGATTGGAACTATTAGCAAGCATCCACAACTACTAACATTCATTAAGGTAAAACCCAACCATAGCATTAAGATATATTGCTCCCCCTTCAATCCCGTATGCATCAATTTCTATGCTAGGTTGAAGCTTATGTGACTCTTACCCTCCAATACATAGTCCTATCAACATACAACTAACCCTATGGTTTGATCCACGCGCACACTCATATGATGGGAACCAAAGGATAGCAACATAACCACAAGCAAATTAAACCAATCATAGAAATTCACCAATTACCGATAGGATAATGAAAATCTACTCAGACATTATAGGATGGCAACACATCATTGGATAATAATATGAAGCATAAAGCACCTTGTTCAAGTAGAGGGTACAACGTGTTGCGGGAGAGTGGACCGCTGTATATAGATGGGGGAAGGTGATGAAGATGTTGGTGAAGATGACGGAGGTGTTGGTGTAGATTGCGGCGATGATGATGGCCCCGACGGTGTTCCGGCGCCACCGGAAGAGAGGGGGAGAGGCCCCCCTTCTTCTTCTTCGTTGACCTTCTCCCTAGATGGGAGAAGGGTTTCCCCTATGGTCCATGGCCTCCATGGCAGCGGACGGGCGAGAGCCCCTCCGAGATTGGATCTCTCTCTCTGTCTCTCTCTGTTTCTGCGTTCTAGATTCTGGCCTTTCACCGTTTCTTATATTCCCGGAGATTCGTAACTCCGATTGGGCTGAAATTTTAACACGATTTGTATCCGGATATTGGCTTTCTTGCGGTGAAATAAGGGCACCAACCACCTTACGGGGTGGCTACGAGGGCCCAGGGAGCCCCATGCCTCGTGGCCCCATCAGGCATCGTCCCGCATTGATTCTTCTTCCCAAAAATCACATATATTCCAAGAAAAATCTCCGCCAGTTTTTATCCCGTTTTGACTCCATTTGATATGGATTTTCTGCGAAACAAAAAACATGCAACAAATAGAAACTGGCATTGGGCACTGGATCAATATGTTAGTCCCCAAAAATAGTATAAAAAGTTGCCAAAAGTATATGGAAGTTGTATAATATTAGCATGGAACAATCAAAAATTATAGATACGACGGGGACGTATCAGCATCCCCAAGTTTAATTCCTGCTCGTCCTCGAGTAGGTAAATGATAAAAAAAAGATATTTTTTGATGTGGAATGCTACCTAGCATAATCTTGATCATGTAATCTAATCATGGCACGAATATTCAAAGCAATAGTCTATCATTTGACATTAAGACAATAATACTTCAAGCATACTAACCAATCAATTATGTCTTCTCAAAATAACATAGCCAAAGAAAGCTCATCCCTACAAAATCATATATTTTGGCCATGCTTCATTTTCTCCACACAAAATGCTCTCATCATGCACAACCCCGATGACAAGCCAAGCAATTGTTTCATACTTTAGTATTCTCAAACTTTTTCAACTTTCACGCAATACATGAGCGCGAGCCATGGACATAGCACTATAGGTGGAATAGAACATGATGATGGAGGTTGTGTGGAGAAGAAAAAAGGGAGAAAGTCTCACATTGACGCGACTAATCAACGGGCTATGGAGATGCCCATCAATTGATGTCAATCCAAGGAGTAGGGATTGCCATGCAATGGATGCACCAAGAGCTATAAGTGTATGAAAGCTCAACCTGGAAACTAAGTGGGTGTGCATCCAACTTGCTTGCTCATGAAGACCTCGGGCATTTGAGGAAGCCCATCATCGGAATATACAAGCCAAGTTCTATAATGAAAATTCCCACTAGTATATGAAAGTGATAACTCAAGAGACTCTCTATATGAAGAACATGGTGCTACTCTGAAGCACAAGTGTGGTAAAAGGATAGTAACATTTCCCCTTCTCTCTTTTTCTCTCCTTTTTTGTTTTTTGGTAGGCTTCTTTGGCATCCTTTTTTTATTTGGGCATCTTTGGCCTCTTTTTTTAGTTCGGAGTCTCATCCCGACTTGTGGGGGAATCATAGTCTCCATCATCCTTTCCTCACTGGGGCAATGCTCTAATAATGATGATCATCACACTTTTATTTACTTACAACTCGATATTACAACTTGATGTCTAGAACAAAGTATGACTCTATATGAATGCCCCTGGCGGTGTACCGGGATGTGCAATGATCTAGCATAGCAATGACATCAAAAAATGAACAAGCCATGAATACATCATGCTAGCTATCTTACGATCATGCAAAGCAATATGACAATGAATGCTCAAGTCATGTATAGATGATGATGGAAGTTGCATGGTAATATATCTCGGAATGGCTATGGAAATGCCATAATAGGTGGCTATGGTGGCTGTTTTGAGGAAGATATAAGGAGGCTTATGTGTGATAGATCATATCATATCACGGGGTTTGGATGCACCGGCGAAGTTTGCACCAACTCTCGAGGTGAGAAAGGACAATGCACGGTAGCAAAGAGGCTAGTAATGATGGAAGGGTGAGAGTGCGTATAATCCATGGACTCAACATTAGTCATAAAGAACTCACATATTTATTGCAAAAATCTACAAGTCATCAAAACCAAGCACTACGCGGATGCTCCTAGGGGGATAGATTGGTAGGAAAAGACCATCGCTCGTCCCCGACCGCCACTCATAAGGAAGGCAATCAAAGAAACACCTCATGCTTCAAATTTGTCACACAACGGTTACCATACGTGCATGCTACAGGACTTGCAAACCTCAATACAAGTATTTCACAAGTACTCAACTAGCACGACTCTAATATCACCACCTTTATATCGCAAAACTATTGCAAGCAATCAAACATATCATATTCAGTGATCTACAAGTTTAATGTAGGATTTTGTGACTAACCATGTGAATGACCAATTCCTATCATCTCTCTAAATAGATATAAGTGAAGCATGAGAGTTTAATTCTTTCTACAAAAGATATTCCCAGGCTCTAACAAATATAAGTGAAGCAAAATAGCATTCTACAAATGGCGGTTTTCTATGTGTAGGGAAACAAGCAATCCAAACTTCAAATGATATAAGTGAAGCACATGAAGCGTTCTATAGAGCCATACTCAAAAGATATTAGTGAAGTGCAAAGAGCATTCTATAAATCAACCACGTACTGTCTCATACCAGCATGGTGCATCAAAGAAAAGTGAAAACTAAATGCAAAAGATGCTCCAAGATTTGCACATATCACATGAACGAAACGAATCCGAAAACATACCGATACTTGTTGAAGAAAGATGGGATGCCTTCCGGGGCATCCCCAAGCTTAGACGCTTGAGTCTCCTTGAATATTTACTTGGGGTGCCTTGGGCATCCCCAAGCTTGAGCTCTTGCCTCTCCTCCTTCTCCTCATATAGAGACCTCCTCGATCTTTGATCACTTCATCCACACAAAACTCAACAGAAATCTTGGTAAGATCCATTAGTATAATAAAGCAAATCACTACTCTAAGTACAAAACCAATTCATATTTTGTTTTTGCACTGTAGCTACTATAATATAACTTTTCCATGGCTTAATTCAGTGATAGAAATCGATAGTTTCATCAAAAAAAGCAAATGATGCATCAAAAACAGAATCTATCTTAAACATGACAGTCTGTAGTAATCTGAACATTCACCATACTATCGTTACTCCAAACATTCTGGAAAAATAAGGAAAAATAAAAAATTTGTATATAAAGACAGTGCAAAAAGTTTCAGAACCGTTTGACATTCGAGTAAAAAATGAAAAATCACACACTATAGACAAAGTTTGTGTTTTGCACCGCACAAACCAACAAGCAATTATTTTTCTGTAATCAAGGGTCACAAAGTTTCCATGGGCATGAACAAAGTTCAAGGCTAGCTCCCGCTTTAACAATGCTCATATTTATCACTTTCTCTTTTCTTTTTGAAAAAGTTTTAGGTTCCCCTCTTTATTTTTTTGTTTTTAAACTTTATAAATGACACTACAGAAATAAATGACTCTCTAAAACTTCCGGGTTTTCTCCCAGGCAACGCTTTCTTTAAAGCCATTAAGCTAGGCATATGGTGCTCAAGTAATGGATCCACCCGGATCCCAAGGTATATCAAAGCTAATTTTAATTAACAATGATTTGTAATTTAGTAGTGAGCACAAAGTAACATATATCATGCAACAACGAAGTCTAACTCTCTTCCTATGCATCGGTATGTCATAAAAGAACAATTCATGCACACATAGTAAATGGCAATGCATAGTATAAACAGTTTCTTGCAATTTTATCATATTGGAAACATGGAGAGGCGGAGATGTAGTTCCTCTCTCATAATAATTGCAAGTAGGAGCAGCAAGCACATGCATACTATATCTATCAAAATCATCATGTGTAGGAGTAAAATGGAACCCATCAATATAATCCTTAATAAGGGAAAACTTCTCCGATATAGTGTAGTCGGGAGAATTCAAAAAGATAATAGGACTATCATGCGTGGGTGCAATAGCAACAATTTCATGTTTAACATAAGGAACTATAGCAAGTTCATCTCCATAAGCATAATTCATATTGGCATCTTGGCCACAAGCATAGCAAGCATCATCAAAAAGGGATATTTCAAAAGAATCAACGGGATCATAACACTCATCATAGCATTCATCCTTCAGTAAATTCGAAGGGAAATTAAACAATGTATGGGATAAAGAGTTACTCTCATTAGATGGTGGGAACAGGTGATCAATCTGCTCTTCCTCCTTTTGTTCTTTGCTCTCCTCCTCATCTTTTTCATCCATTGAGCTCACAATGTCATTAATTTCTTCTTCCATAGACTCCCGCAAAATATTAGTCTCTTCTTGGACAGCAGAGACTCTATCAATAAAATCATCAATGTCGGAATTGAATTCATAATTCTCATAGCAATATTTACAGATAGCTAAATTTTCAGGTCTATAAACTGAATCATCAATATTTTCACACTCTTTAAACAAAGATTCAATTTCATAAGCACCCATAAAATCAACAAATTCTTCTATTTGTTCCACATCATAGTAATCATATATACCATTAGCATGAGAAGCCAAGGTTTTAGCATCATTAAATTTGCATGAAAATGGAAGGTGTGGAGCCTTCATCCTAGAGCAACAAGTATAATCATATCTCAAGCATAGTTCCTGAGCATACCGATGCAAGCATAGTTCCATGTTGTTATATTATCATTCTTGGATGTTTTACAATCATTTTATAGCAACTTTATATCATTTTTTGGGACTAACCTATTGACATAGTGCCCAGTGCCACATTCTGGTTTTTCCTTGTTTTTTATGCCGTAGAATATCAATACCAAACAAAGTCCTAACGCAGCAAAAGTTTTTGGAGAAATTTTCTCTACCAGAAGGAACATGGGGGATAACCCACAAGTATAGGGGATCAATTGTAGCCTCTTTCGATAAGTAAGAGTGTCGAACCCAATGAGGAGCTAAAGGTAGAACAAATATTCCCTCAAGTTCTATCGACCACCGATACAACTCTACGCATGCTTGACGTTCGCTTTACCTAGAACAAATATGAAACTAGAAGTACTTTGTAGGTGTTGTTGGATAGGTTTGCAAGATAATAAAGAGCACATAAATAAAAAGTATGGGCTGTTTAGATAAAGAAGCAATAAAGTTAGTATAGCGAGTGTGGAAAAGTGATGATAGGGGTTGCGAAATTGTCCCTAAGCAATTGACTACTTTACTGGACCGGTAGCAAGTTTTATGTGGGAGAGGCCACTGCTAGCATGTCATCCCTGACTTGGAATTCTATGCACTTATGATTGGAACTATTAGCAAGGATCCACAACTACTAACGTTCATTAAGGTAAAACCCAACCGTAGCATTAAGATATATTGTTCCCCCTTCAATCCCATATGCATCAATTTCTATGCTAGGCTGAAGTTTCTATCACTCTTGCTCTCCAATACATAGTCCTATCAACATACAACTAACCCTATGGTGTGATCCACGCACGCGCTCATATGATGGGCACCAAATGACAGCAACATAACCACAAGCAAATTAAACCAATCATAGCAATTCACCAATTACCGATAGGATAACGAAAATCTACTCAGATATCATTAGATAATAATATGAAGCATAAAGCACCATGTTCAAGTAGAGGGTATAGAAGGTTGCAGGAGAGTAGACTGTTGTAGATAGATGGGGGAAGGTGATGAAGATGTTGGTGAAGATGACGGAGGTATTGGTGTAGATTGCGGTGATGATGATGGCCCCGGCGGCGTTCCGGCGCTACCGGAAGAGAGGGGGAGAGGGCCCCCTTCTTCTTCTTCCTTGAACTTCTCCCTAGATGGGAGAAGGGTTTCCCCTCTGGTCCATGGCCTCCATGGAGGCGGAGGGGCGAGAGCCCCTCCGAGATTGGATATATCTCTCTGTCTCTCCCTGTTTCCGCGTTCCAGATTCTGGCCTTTCACCGTTTCTTATATTCCCGGAGATCCGTAACTCCGATTGGGATAAAATTTTAACACGATCTTTATCCGGATATTGGCTTTCTTGTGGCGAAAGAAGGGCACCAACCTCCTTACGGGGTCTCCATGAGGGCCCAGGGCGCACCGGACCCCCTGGGGCGCGCCCCCTGCCTCATGGCCCCCTCAGGCATCGTCTCGCGTTGATTCTTCTTCCAAAAAATTACATATATTCCAAAAAAATCTCCGTCAATTTTTATCCCGTTTGGACTCCGTTCGATATGGATTTTCTGCGAAACAAAAAACATGCAACAAATAGAAACTGGCACTGGGCACTGGATCAATATGTTAGTCCCCAAAAATAGTATAAAAAGATGCCAAAAGTATATGAAAGTTGTATTATATTAGCATGGAACAATAAAAAATTATAGATAGGACGGAGATGTATCACACAATGTTTTCCGGCAATCAACGGTGCCCTAGTGTTTGAAATTCAATCCCATTTCTTGCATGGGACCTAAGCATGCACCCAAGGACACATATTTGATTTTTCAACCAATTTATATACACTGGAGCATGTGCATGTAGTTCAAATTTGAATTATGCACATAAATGCATTGCAAACTCAGTTAATGCATAAAAATGTCCAAACGAACCCCAAAAAATCACAAAAATTCACACAACACTCCTGTTGTTCTATGTTGACACGAGAAAAAATTTGAAAGCAATAAGAGGCAATGGATATCATTTCGTCCCCAAAGGTGGGACGTTCCTTACCGAAAACCATCATGCTTGTTGTGAGAACCTCCAGTTTGTGAGAAGCATATACCCAAACCTGCGCCAAATGGGACAATTTTTTTACCACGTCATGTTGATGCCGCTCCATGATAGCATGCCAAGTTTCACGAATTTCGGACGGGTTTTGGATTTACTAGAATTTAAAAACCAGGCATCTCAATGTTTTGCCGGCAATCAACGGTTCCCTGGTGTTTGAAATTCATTCCCATTTCTTGCATGGGACCTAAGCATGCACCCAAGGACACATATTTGATTTCTCAACCAATTTATATGCACTTGAGCATGTGCATGTAGTTCAAATTTGTACTATGCACATAAATGCAATGAAAACTCAGTTAATGCATAAAAATGTCCAAACAAACCCCGAAAATTCACAAAATTTCACACAACACTCCTGTTGTTCTATGTTGACACAATAAAAAAATTGAAAGCAATAAGAGGCAATGGATATCGTTTCGTTCTCAAAGGTGGGACGTTCCCTACCGAAAACCATCATGCTTGTTGTGAGAAGCTCCGGTTTATGAGAAGCATATACCCAAACCTGCCCCAAATGGGACAAAATTTTTACCATGGCATGTAGATGCTGCTCCATAATAGCATGCCAAGTTTCATGAATTTCAGACGGGTTTTGGATTTACTAGAATTTAAAAACCAGGCATCTCAATGTTTTGCCGGCAATCAACGGTTCCCTGGTGTTTGAAATTCATTCCCATTTCTTGCATGGGACCTAAGCATGCACCCAAGGACACATATTTGATTTCTCAACCAATTTATATGCACTGGAGCACGTGCATGTAGTTAAAATTTGAATTATGCACATAAATGCATTGAAAACTCAGTTAATGCATAAAAATGTCCAAACGAACCCCGAAAAATCACAAAAAATCACACAACACTCATGTTGTTCTATGTTGACACGAGAAAAAATTTGAAAGCAATAAGAGGCAATGGATATCGTTTCGTCCCCAAAGGTGGGACGTTCCCTACCGAAAACCATCATGCTTGTTGTGAGAAGCTCCGGTTTGTGAGAAAGCATATACCCAAACCTGCCCCAAATGGGATAAATTTTTTAGCACGGCATGTTGATGCTGCTCCATGATAGCATGCCAAGTTTCATGAATTTCAGACGAGTTTTGGATATACTAGAATTTAAAAACCAGGCATCTCAATGTTTTGCCGGCAATCAATGGTGCCATGGTGTTTGGAATTCATTCCCATTTCTTGCATGAGACCTAAGCATGCACCCAAGGACACAGATTTGATTTTTCAACCAATTGATTTGCACTAGAGCATGTGCATGTAGTTTAATTTTGAATTGTGCACCTGAAATGGCTAGAAAACCAATTAATGTATAAAATGTTCAAACGAACCCTGAACAATTCTAATTCTTTTACGACACACATATAGTTGCATGTTCACTCCACATAAAAGGTCTAGCAATTCAAACACTGTCCATTGCCACTGTGACCCCATTATGTAATTCAAATCAAGATGAAAAATCAAGTAGATCGCACATAGTTTATTATCAGCAACCATGTGAGATGCAGCACAAAATATCCTGGAGCACCATTGGTGTATAGTACGCCTATGGATTACGCGAGAAGGTGCGTCGGCTACAGTCCACAACCAGCGTCTCAAGCACACTAGCTCACTCCCCAAATATCATTTCACTGTTCAATTGTCGCGGTGAAAGATGGGCACATGGACCCGCGTCATGAGGGCAACTTCGATGGCCCACTCCGGCGAGAGCGCGACTGCAGCCGCCATCTGCATGCTAACAAGGTGCATGAGCGCGGCCGCAATCTGCGACCGGGCGGCCAAGGCAGCCCAAACGGCCGTTGTTGCTTCTCAGGTGGCGGCAACAACATCTGCCTCGAGGATAGCAACTGGCGAGAGCGGCACAACAGTTGTCCGTCCCGTAGCGGCAGCCTTAGCCCTGATGGAGGCCGCCCACGACCATGTTGAGGCCGCCCACGACCAGCTCCTGGCGGTCACCGCACAAATCGAACGAAGCTTCTCTGACAACGGTCGGCAACCCATGGCCAAAGAGCTGGCAATCGCCGAGAGCATTCGAGCAACCATCCGTTCCTCCGTCGCATACCTTGCGACGACGGAGCCCGTCCAAGCCCAGATTGCGTCTGCCCACGCCTAGCTCGTGGCGGCCTTTTCCAAAGAGATGTCGGACTCGGCCTCGCCTATCCAGGCAGGTAATCCACACCCGACCCCCATCCTCCTCCTCCTTCCACATCCCACATGCCCCGACCGCCGACGCGAGCGCGACACCTTCCACCCAAATCATTGACATGTCCACCAAACAAGCACCGCCCTAAGCCATGGTGCACGCGGTATAGCCAAGATCTCAAGGAGCATTTGGTAGCGGAGAAGCAAATCACGGCCACATGCGCGGATGAGGTCGCGATGGCTGCAATTCCTACCGACTACCAGATCTTGGGGGAGCACCTTGCCATTTGCTAGCTACGCCGGTTAAGCATGCTCGGTTTACCTGTTGCTTGTGTTGCTCCTGCCATTCCTTCACGAATTCTAGTTAATTGTGCTATCTAATTTTACCATGCAATCTGTTGTTGTAGTGTATATGTTCTATAAGTCGTGAAGTGTGGTGCTCACTTATTAATTGTTTTGTTAATTAGTTGTCATCTTCAGTTAACTGTTTGGTTCAATTCTACAAATGTGATGTTCAATTCTTCAGGCTGCAATTTTGTATTGTCTTCCATGTGAGAAATAAATCGAATTTATCTTTACAAAATACATGAGAAACGAATACAATTGCTATATTTCCAAGTTGTCAAGCATGCTTGGTTTGTTTATACATTGTGCAATGTGGTGCTTAGTTAACGTTTGGTTCATTTGTGTTGTGGTGTTTAGTTAACTGTTTGGTTTAATTCTGCAATGCGATGTTCAATAGTTGTGGGTGCATTCTGTTATTGTGTACCATGTGAGGAATAAATTGAATTTGGATGTAGTAAATACATGAGAAACAAATATAATTGGCTGTAGTTAACTATTTGGTTAACTCTCTGATCTTCTATTAGGAGTATGTTATATTGTGCAATGTGGTGCTCAGTTAATGTTTGGTTCATTTATTGTGGTTTTTAGTTAACTGCTTGGTTCAATTCTGCAATGCGATGTCCAATTGTCATGGGTAGAATTTTGTATTGTTGTGCATGTGAGGAATAAATCGAATTTGGCTGCACTTAATATATGAGAAACATATACAAGTGCTATATTTCCTAGTTCTTAATCATGCTTGGTTTGGGTAAATGGGTTTTCCGTGTGGCTTGAATTAATCTAATGAATCTGCAATGTGCTTATTTTTCATCAACATATTTTACTGATAGCATGCAAACCCTTACTTAACCTGACGACTAACTACCTTATATGTGTTGTAGGGAAACAATGGGAAGCACTGAGGTTTGCAATCGAGGTTAGCACGTGCATGGTCCATTCTCTAATAGCACATTATTGTACAATTGCAGGAACCATTCTAATATTTTGGTTTTTAACAATTTGGTCTTGCACATGTAGGTCCTGCTGTCAGAGGTTTTGACACACTGTTTGATCCTTTTTGCATATGGGGAAATGAGTTGTCCATGAATATTAATCAAATCAAGAAACTCAGAAAGATTGTTAGCATAAATAAATTGGCAACAAAAAAAACAAGATCTTTGTCTTAATGAAGAAGACATCAGTTCACTACAAGATGGTACTAACTATTATACCTTGCCTTTTTTATTCCTTTGCCACATTTCCAATATAGAGAAGATATTTATGCACATCCTTGTTTTCAGGCCTCTCCATAGCAGTTCATTAATGATTAGCTCTCAAACCACCTCTATGGTCAGGAGGCGAGGAAGGTATTCATACAAAACCCACGGTTCAATATTGAAGTGTTCCTGAAGAGGACGAAGGACATACGGTCAATCATCCACAGGCACTGGCCTAAAGTTGCAAAGACCTTCAACATGAATGAAGGCCCAATATTCCCCTTCCGCTTCAGCAGTTTTCCAGATGAGATGCATCTGTCTATATACCGTCTATGATGCTAATTTCGAAAGATTCTACATGTTGCATGTGGAACTTGCTGCTGGTGTAGTTGTGTAATGGGGTAGCTGAGTGTTGAAGCTATATCATGTTGTACTCTGATGTATTTCAATTATGAAATTCTACTTCCTTAATATGGAAATGAAATATATTGTGTGCTTAATATGAAATGTCAATTAGATTAATAAATGGATTATGAATAATCATATAATTAGCCTACTAATGGCGAATTAGCCTGCTAATTGGGTTTTGCTATTCCAAACGGTTGTTAAAAAAATACCGTGGGTGATGACCTCAGGAAACGCACACAGTTTCTAGGAATAAACCGTGTTGGATCAATGAACAATCACACACAACTTTCTCTTGAAAACTGTTTGCGTTAGGCCACCTTGCGCAAACATTTACCATGTAAAAACTGTGTGTGATGGACAGCCTTTGCCACACAGTTTCTTCTACGGACCGTGTGTGATACATTCAATAGTGCAAATGATTTAACGGGAAAAATTGTGTGTGATGTACCTGTGAACGGAAACGTTTTCCTTGGAATGACTATGTGGGATGTACATACGAACGGAAATGTTTAGCGGGGACTGACTGTGTGGGATGTACTTGCGACCAGAAACAATTTCACCGTATAATTGTATTTTTTAGCTCTACTGTACGTATTTCCGTATTTGAGCGCTCGCCGGTCGCACACGACCTTATTTTGCCGAACGTGTGTGCCAGGAGGGCATATCCCCGACAGTTTCTGGGTCGTGTGGGAAGGACCCCCTATCGCCCACACCCACTTGGAGACGGTTCCAAATGCCGTCGCAGAAAGGGATTAAAACCCGTTTGTTTAGGACCGACGCGCACCAGTGTAGATGTGCCATGACGTGACACCATGGCACCTTTGATGACTTTCTGGTGAGTTTACGATTTATGGGGACTTAAAAACCGAGATTCGAAATTTTTGAGGATGAGCCATGACACCGGTACGGTTGTAATTCATTCCCATTCCTGGCATGGGAGCTAAACATGCACCCAAGGACACATGTATAATTTTTCTAGCCATTTTGGTGAACTGGAGCATATATTTGTAGTTCAGATTTGAATTATGGACATTAAATGCCTAGGAAACTCAATTAGTGCATAAAAAGGCCAAACGAACCCTGAATAAGTTTAAATTTCAGCACGGATATCCTATCGTTCCATGTTTCCCGTGAAAGAAAATACAAGGCGAAAAGAGGCAGTGATTATGTTTCGCCCACAAGGGGAAAATGTTTCCCTATCGGAACCACGAGGCTTATTTGAGAGAAGCTCCAGTTTTTGTAAGAGGTTTGTAATAAAGCTTGGCCCAAATTGAACAATGTTTTTACCACGACATATATCTGCCATGACGTGACACCATGCCACATTTGATGACTTTTTGGTGAGTTTAGGATTTATGGGGACTTAAAAACCGTGATTAGAAATGTTTGAGGACGAGCCTTGACACCGGTACGGTTGTAATTCGTTCCCATTCCTGGCATAGGACCTAAACATGCACCCAAGGACACATGTATAATTTTTCCAGCCATTTTGGTGAACTGGAGCATGTATTTGTAGTTCAGATTTGAGTTATGGACATTAAATGCCTAGGAAATTCAATTAGTGTATAAAAAGGCCAAACGAACCCTGAATAAGTTTAAATTTCAGCACATGTATCTTGTCATTCCATGTTGCCTGCAGAAGAAAATACAAGGCGAAAAGAGGCAGTGATTACGTTTCGCCCACAAGGGGGACACATTTCCTTATCGGAACCATGAGGCTTCTTTGAGAGAAGCTCTGGTTTGTAAGAGGCTTGTAATAAAACTTGTGGCACAATGGACGAAAAAAATTCCTCGACATATAAGTGACATGTCGTGACACCATGCCAGGTTTCATCATTTTCAGCTTAGTTTTGGATTTATGAGGATTTAAAAACCGAGATTCTTCTCACGAAATGTTTTCAAATAGCACACGGTTCACTCACGAAAGCCGATATTCAATGAAAACTTCGTGGAAACCATATTTTAAAGTTTCATAAAAATCTGAAAAAGTGGGATGTTAAGAAGCTGATGTTTTATTGCGACACAAAATTTTAAGTTGAAAAACATTACGAGATGTGAGCTATGAAAAAGACAAATTCCGCCCTAAATAGTGACATTACTATCCAGCACTATTGAACACTGATTTTGTATTTTTCATAGCTCAGATCTCATAATGTGTTTCAACTTGAAATTTTGTGTGGTAATAAAACATCATCCTTGTAACATCCCGCATTTTTTTGGAATTTTTTTGAAACTTCAAAACATCTTTTTCTAGTGGTTTTCACCGGTTTCCACCGAATGTTGGTTTCCATATGATACCCCCCCACTGCTCGCGCGATCTGAGTCGTGCGTTCTGACTGGCCAGAACCCAAACCCCACGGATCGTACGTGTGCACCATTGGATGCTCCCAGATCAAACTGCAACCCTGAGCCCTTTCGACATCACATGTAGTACATGGGTAAGCACTGTGTGCATGCGTCGTGTAGCTCACGCTTCGTTCTCTACTAGGTTTTCATTCAAAACAGGCTATCGTTTCTCGCCACTCCTCTCATCGGTTTCCCGCCTCTTCTCCGAGATATGCATGATGTAGATGGTCGTTTAATTCTTATAGTTCATCTCATCCAAAATAATTAGTTTTATAAAAAATATTTTAAGATTCATGGAATTGTGCACTGTAAAGGTAAAAACAAAAAGTGACAATTCATTTAGAAAAAAAGGTTTGGGCAATTAAGATATGGAAGATTCTAGAGAACAAAGGAGAAGTGCTCGTGTTTTGAGGTTTGTGCATTATGCTTAACTTCAACCATGGAGTCTTCTAGATTGTACATGTGGCAGAATCTGGTGGAATGTAGATGATATCCAACGGCCAGTAGTGCTCAGATTTGCCATCTTTGTACCGTCGGATTGGCTTCATCCAAAGAGCAACTTTCAAAGTTATTCACACACTATATAGGTGTATAGATATAGATGTAGAGATATATATAGATGTGTCCCATGCTAGACAACATAAAGTTTGAGCGCATGCGTGGGACGACTCCCCTGCCGCCGCCTCGAAGTTGGGAAACTGACATCATAGGTATTGAACCAGGCTTGGAGTCGGGTATGGTGTTCAGTTTGCAATGTAGTTGGCGTGGCCCATCGAAGTTGTGCATTTGGGATTTAAACACATCATACACCATCGTACCCATACATATTTTCGGGCCACATGCAGTGTATACAGGGTCTTCTGATCGACCATGTCTCCCTTGTGCGGTTTTTTGTGACGACATGGATATCTGTGGGCCCCCCGAGTGTATACATATCATCCCTTTGACCGATAATGAGTGGTATGTGTTGTCCATGAAAGGATTCCTCCTAGTTCATGTTAGGGCCGGTCAACATCAAATGTCGGTCAACCCAAGCTCGAGCTCATGCGTTGTCATGATTCCCTCCCAGATTCTCGGATTGCTGGGTTCGACCTACATCAAACCCTGTGTACGTATCTCGTCCTTAACTACCTTGCCTTCATGGTCGTTGTCTGTATCGAGAGGTAGGCACCACATCTAAATTGTACATTATTCTATATTGAAAAAACACATCACCCCTTCCCAACGAACATCATTTTGGGCCGCATGCAAGAGGTGCTGGTTTTGTGGTCCCTCTCGTGCGATTTTTATGATGGTTCAATCTATTGGCCCAGGTGGTTTATCGACAACAACTGTCTTTTGACTAAACAATAGATTCATTGGTCCATCTTATGGTAGGTCATGGCGACATGCATGTATGACCAAAGTATCGATCATTACGTGCATCCGCCCCGCTGACACAAAGTGGGAGGTGGTGGGCCAAGCATCCTAACTAGGTACGACATTATGTCATTATATATATCCTAGCTAGATGGTTGTTAGGGTGCTTTAGGGTTTGCGAGGCAGGTGCCACCAAAGTTATGAATTGTGTATTTAAAGTTTTAAACATCCCCAATATTCGTACATATATTTGGCCACTTCTAGGTGGTTCTTGACTTCTGGCCCCTCTCATCGATCTTCAACGACGCGCCCAACCATGGGCCCACGGGGTCAAAGTTGTGAATTGGAATTTTGAACATCACAGACCACCCTTTTCACTCATATATATTTGGGCCACATGTTGGTGTGGCTGTCTTTTGACCCTCTCTAACGTTATTTTTTGCTGCAAAGACTCTGATGACCCTCAACGGACACGGGGTATAATATCTTAACCGTGTGCGATACAAGTGCGATGTGAATCACCACGACCGCGGAAGCGCGAGCTAATTAAGGTGGAGGTACTGGCTCAACCGTGTGCAATGCAACTGCGCTGAAATCACGACGACCACGGAAGCACGAGAAAATTAAGGTGGAGGTACTAGATCAACCGTGTGAGATGCAAGTGCGCTGAAATCACCACGACCGCGCAAGCGCGAGCAAAGGGTGGAGTACTGGCTTAACCGTGTGCGATGCAAGTGCGCTATAAAACCACCACCTATGCAAGCTAAAGGCAGGTAAGTTTATTTTGAAATTAGGACGAACCGTGTGCGATAGACCAGCTAGCTAGAAATATAAAAAACGAACTACCCTCCTTGAGCGTTGCAAAAATCGGCGGATCCGTGTCACTTTTCCGTATTATCATACACACATATTGTTATTGGACCGTGCGTGATCTTGGGCACTCCCGCCCCGCATCAATTCCTTTACCCAAATTTTAGTACCGCTGTACTTCAACCATCGCCCACACTTCTCGGATGACCCACAAGTATAGGGGATCTATCATAGTCCTTTTGATATGTAAGAGTGTCGAACCCAATGAGGAGCAGAAGGAAATGATAAGCGGTTCCTAGCAAGGTATTCTCTGCAAGTACTGAAGTAAGTGGTAACAGATAGTTTTGTGATAAGATAATTTGTAACGAGCAACAAGTAACAAAAGTAAATAAGGTGCAGCAAGGTGGCCCAATCCTTTTTGTAGCAAAGGACAAGCCTGGACAAACTATTATAAGATGTAAAGCGCTCCTGAGGACACATGGGAATATCGTGAAGATAGTTTTCATCACGCTCATATGATTCGCGTTCGGTACTTTGATAATTTGGTATGTGGGTGGACCGGTGCTTGGGCACTGCCCTTACTTGGACAAGCATCCCACTTATGATTAACCTCTATTGCAAGCATCCGCAACTACAACAAAAGTATTAAGGTAAACCTAACCATAGCATGAAACATATGGATCCAAATCAGCCCCTTACGAAGCAACGCATAAACTAGGGTTTAAGCTTCTGTTACTCTAGCAACCCATCATCTACTTATTACTTCGCAATGCCTTCCTCTGGGCCCAAATAATGGTGAAGTGTCATGTAGTCGACGTTCACATAACACCACTAGAGGAGAGACAACATACATCTCATCAAAATATCGAACGAATACCAAATTCACATGACTACTAATAGCAAGACTTCTTCCATGTCCTGAGGAACAAAAGTAACTACTCACAAAGCATAAACATGTTCATAATCAGAGGGGTATTAATATGCATATAGGATCTGAACATATGATCTTCCACCAAATAAACCAACTAGCATCAACTACAAGGAGTAATTAACACTACTAGCAACCTACTAGCACCAATCCCAGACTTGGAGACAAGAATTGGATACAAGACATGAACTAGGGTTTTGAGAGGAGATGGTGCTGATGAAGATGTTCATGGAGATTGCCCTCTCCCGATGAGAGGAGCGTTGGTGATGACGATGAAGATGATTTCCCCCTTCGGGGGGGAAGTTTCCCCGGCAGAACAGCTCCGCCAGAGCCCTAGATTCGTTCCGCCAAGGTTCCGCCTCGTGGTAGCGGAGTTTCGTCCGAGAAGATGTCTTATGATTTTTTTCCCATCGAAAGACTCTGTATAGTAGAAGATGGCCACCGGAGGGCCACCAGGGGGCCCACGAGGTAGGGGGGCACCCACGGGGGTAGGGCGCGCCCCCCACCCTCGTGGGCAGGGTGTGGCCCCCCTGGTGAAGTTCTTGCTCTCAGTATTTTTTGTATATTTGGAAAACATTTTCCGTGAAGTTTCAGGACTTTTGGAGCTGTGCAGAAAAGGTCTCTAATATTTGCTCCTTTTCCAGCCCAGAATCCTAGCTGTCGGCATTATCCCTCTTTATGTAAACCTTGTAAAATAAGAGAGAATAGGCATAAGTGTTGTGACATAATGTGTAATAACAGCCCATAATGCAATAAATATCGATATAAAAGCATGATGCAAAATGTACGTATCATCCTCCAGCACCGACCTTATAGTAAAATTGCAGTAGCCGAGGCATTTGAACCGTCGCCCTCCCTCATCCACCACCATCTCCACCCACCATTACTAAAATTTTCAGTAGCCGCGGCGTATCCTCAAACACCACCCCCTCCCCCCTCGAACCCTAGCTCGCGGCCACCACCGGCGCTGCCGCCAACCCCTATCGGTCTGCCCGTTCCTCCTAGCTTAGGTAATAAAGTTTAGGTTACCCAACGATTCCCATACCGTCTTCCCACTCCCCTGAGTTTTTAGATGAGGCCTGTGGTGTCCCTCCCCGCCAGATCCACATCCCCTGCTCCAGAATGTCGCACCCTAAGCTCGACCACGTATCCCGGGGAGCCCGACGAGCGTTCGACCAAGAAGAGGTTTATCATGGCCTCTCCGGTGGACATTGGCGAGGTGGCCGCCGTTCGCCCCGACCTGTCGATCCCGGAGCAACACGTCTCCGCGGAAGCCGGCGAATATGTTGACTACGTTGCCATGTCGAAGGCTTCATCTCAGCGGGCTAGCATATTACTGTATCTCAGGAAAGCTGGCTACGACATCAAGCTCGTCCACACCAACGGCTTCACGCGGGCCATGTCACAGGTTAAGTGGTTCATCCCCAACCCCTTTGGTTCAACCGCCGTTGATCTCTTCGATGGCCCTGCCGCTGATCTCCTCCGCCAGGCGGTCAAGGATTTGCGAGCTTTATACCCCATCGAGCCCATTTTGTCACTTCTGAAGGACACGTTCTATGGCGGTGGCTTGGGATCCTCAATTGCCAAGTCAGGTCTCATCGACCACGACCACGACCATGAGGAGGGCACCCACGAAGGTTCTTCCAAGGTGAAACAGCCCATCTGTGACATCATAGAGCGCACCATGGGCCAGTGTTCTTCCAACAGGTGGATCGGCAAATCTTACCTTTTCTAGCTTGCCAACCCGTACCCTTTGTTGTAGTAGCATTTGCCATGCGGTGCTTTAACTGTGTCGTGTTTAATTATTTCAGTTATGCAAAAATGTATTGTTCAATAGGTCTATGTGATGTTTAAGTATGAATTGTCCACTTCAGTTTCACGAATGGCCATATTTGGTTGTTTATAGTGAGTAGATGCCTTGTTTATCTGTATTTGGTTGTTAGGTTGGTTGGAGTGAGCATTTACCAGTTATCAAGCAGATGCCTTGTTTATCTGTATTTGGTTCTTAGTTTGGTTGCAGTGAGTATTTGTCCAGTTATCAAACAGATGCCTTGTTTATCTGTATTTGGTTGTTAGGTTGCTTTTTTAGCATTTGTCCAGTTATCAAGAAGATGCCTTGTTTATCTTTATCTGCTTGTTAGGTTGGTTGTAGTGAGCATTTGTCCAGTTTTCAAGCATATGCCCTATTTATCTGTATTTGCTTGTTAGGTTGGTTGAAGTGAGACTCTGTCCAGTTTTCAATGGCTATATTTGGTTGTTATACTGGTCATTTATGCCTTGTTTATTTCAGTCATTCACAATGTGTTGTTCATTATGTGCAAGTCGGAACTATGCCGCTCGACTACATCAATACCAGTTTGAACGGCTATATTTGGTTCCAATTATTTCTGGTGTAGTTAACACATGCCCTTTATTTCAGTTTTACACATTTATCCAGTGTGATGTTTAAGCATTACCTACGTTCTATTCATTTTCAACAATACCAGTTTGAATTGCAATATTTGATAGTTGTTAAGCCTGCTATCGGTAACATTACCTTCCATTTTATATCTGCTTTAACAGCATGCCGAAACCAACACATTCAAGCTATCATTTGGAGATGATGTTGTCTACCTTTGCTATATTTGTTTGATGTTAAGATTGATGTACTTATCATGCCTTTTCACTACTTATGCAGGACAACAACGGGAGTGGCCACCATTTTCCGCCGAGGTTAGCTTCATCCCTTGGCTTGTACTCCCCCCGTCGTTCCATAATGTAGTGCATATAGATCCAGGCCTGGACACTAGTTAGCTTCTAGTATGGACTTGTTGCTTGTAGGTACATATGCCCTTGGCAAGGATCCACGCATCGACCCTTTTTGCGTATGGGGCAATGAGATATTGATGAACAAGCATCAAGTGAGGAAACTGGTAAGGATTATTAGCAAAAAGATACGAATGGTGGCAAGCAAATTATTTGTTATGCTCTATCCAACACAATAGTGACCTGTAGGATGGTAACTACAAACTCTGCAGCCTTCTCTTTTTACTGCCCATAATGAGTTGTTAGACAACAATGTCTGAATCTTTTTCGTTCATAGTGGTTCCCGAAGCAGTTCACTCAAGATTACCTCACAAAGTACATGATTGGTGGACACTCAATGAAGGTTAATGTATTTCATCCAGACTACAATGAGCATCGAGAAGTCCAAATGAAGACAGTGAAGGATGGACGGTCAGCCATCAGAAGGGGTTGGCCTAGAGTTGTGCGCGCATTATGCATGGAGGAGGCCACAATATGGGCATTCCGCTTGACCTTCTCCAGCAACCAGAATGTCTTTCGCCTCTCTCTTTACAGTCTTTAGTACAACCGTGGTTCATCATTCTTTACTTGGTGCTTCTGTAGTTCTTTAGTATATGTACCTATGCATCGAATTATGGATTCGTGGTTGAACCTATATTTGTAATAAACATGGTTGGATATAAAATAAGTGATTGCCTACTTTCAAATTCAAAACATGTGATTTTTAAATTAGGGATTAATCAGTGATTACACTACACACGGTTTGCAAAAGCGAAACGTCTGGGATATACGTGGAGACAAGAAACGTTTCTATGATCCACTACGTGTGCGATCAATCTCCACTACACACACGACTTTCTCTTGAGAACTGTTTGCGTTAGGCCACCTTGCGCAAATGTTTACCACATAAAAAGTGTGTGTGATGGACAACCTCTGCCACATAGTTTCTTCTACGCGTCTTGTGTGATGCATTCAATAATGCAAACGATAAAATTATTAATATTGTGTGCAATGGCAACGCTATCACAAACGATTTAACGGGAAAAATAGTGTGTGATGTACCTATGAATGGAAACGTTTTCCTTGAAGCGACTGTGTGGGATGTACATATGAACGGAAACGTTTAGCGGGGACTGACTGTGTGGTATGTACTTGCGAACGGAAACAATTGTGCCGTATAATTGTATTTTTTTTAGCTTTACCGTACATATTTCCGTATTTGAGCGCTCGCCGATCGCACACGACCTCATTTTGCCAAGCGTGTGTGCCAGGAGGGCATATCCCCGACGGTTTCTGGGTCGTGTGGAAAGGACCCCCCTATCGCCCACACTCACTTGGCGACAGTTCCAAATGTCGTCGCGGAAAGGGGTTAAAAACCGTTTGTTTAGGACCGACGTGCACCAGTGATACAGAATTAATAAGTAACAGTTGATGACAGATGCAAAATACTTGATAACCACCATCTTCAGCCAATTAAGTACAGGGATGTAGAGTGGAAACATCCTTCAGCCAACTAAGTATAGAGATGTAGAGTGGAACCATACAACACTAGTCTTAACAAGATAGGCGAAAACAGAATATTGGCTGAAGGATGTTCTATTCTTGTTCTATTCATCAAATCAGTAGGAATTTTAAAAACTAAAAAAGACCTAAGCAAAAACCATAGATAAATCTGTTATGTGGCTGCTAGAAGGAGGGCGTGAGAGGGCCGGCCAGGGGCCTATTTTCCCACACCCGGGCAAGAGGGAAATGATTTCCTTCTTAATTCTTGCTTCATTAGATTGATACATCTCCTCCCCTTATATAGGGAGGTTTACTTAACTCCCTAGCAAGGCTTACTTGACCCCTAAGCAACCGACCCTTATCTCTAATTAACCCTAAGACTAACGGGCTATACTGCCAGCCCAGGTCCATTAGGCCCATTACGTACTCTAACACTACACACCACCTGGACATGTAGCTCGTACTCGAGCTACAACCTAACCAACTTATAACCATGACTCGACGCAACACAAACCTAACACCTAAAAACAAGCATTTTACATCTCGGCTTGTTTTATTACTCCCAACCTGAAATGGACTGGGACGCTTTATTTTGGACCCCGGAACATAAAGTGGACACCATCCGCACGTCGGACGTGCATGTGTACAGCCACCTGGATCCCATGGACACCATCTAGACAAAAGGAGTGCATGTGTATGGCCACCTGATAAGCCACAAGTATAGGGGATCGCAACAGTTTTCGAGGGTAGAGTATTCAACCCAAATTTATAGATTCGACACAAGGGGAGCCAAAGAATATTTGAAGGTATTAGCAGCTGAGTTATGAATTCAACCACACCTGGAGATTAATTATCTGTAGCAATGTGATCAGTAGCAAAGTAATATGATAGTTTTGATAATAGTAGTAGCAGTAACGGTAACGGTAATAGTGATAGCAGTAGTTTTGTAGCAAGTGTAACAGTAACGTACGATAGCAGTAGTAACTTAGCAAGAACAATATAGGATAAATTCGTAGGCATTGGATCAATGACTTGTTGGATGATATTCATCATGAGACAGTTATAACCTAGGGCGATACAACACTAGCTCCAGTTCATCAATATAATGTAGGCATGTATTCCGTAAATAGTCATACGTGCTGATGGAAAAGAACTTGCATGACATCTTTTGTCCTACCCTCCCGTGGCAGCGGGGTCCTATTGGAAACTAAGGGATATTAAGGCCTCCACTTAATAGAGAATCAGAACAAAGCATTGACACATGGTGAATACATGAACTCCTCAAACTACGATCATCACCGGGAGTGGTCCCGACTATTGTCACTCCGGGGTTGCTAGATCATAACACGTAGTAGGTGACTATAACTTGCAAGATCGGATCTAGAATATGGATATAATGTTGATAACATAAACGGTTCAGATCTGAAATCATGGCACCCAGGCCCAAAGTGACAAGCATTAAGCATGGCAAAGTCATGACAACATCAATCTTAGAACATAGTGGATACTAGGGATCAGGCCCTAACAAAACTAACTCGATTACATGATGAATCTGATCCAACTCCTCACCGACCAGCGAGCCTACGAAGGAATTACTCACTCCCGGTGGGGAGCATCATGGAATTGGCTATGGAGAAGGGTTGGTGATGACGAAGAACGAAGATCCCCCTCTTCGGAGCCCCAAAAGGACTCCAGATCTGGCCTCCTGATGAAGAAAGGGAGGTGATGGCGGCTCCATCTCGTGGATCGCGATAATTCTTTCTCCTTGATTTTTTCTGGAAAAATAGGATTTTATAGCGTCGGTTTCAGGGTCTGCGGGGCCACCAGGTGGGGACAACCCACCTGGGCGCGCTAGGAGGGGGGCGTGCCCTGGTGGGTTCTGCCCACCCAGGTTCCCCCTTCGGTGGTTCTTGGCTCCAGAAATTCTTATTTATTGTATAAAAAATCTTTGCAAAGTTTCGTTCCAGTCCGAGAACTTTTATTTCTGCACAAAAACAACACCATGGTAGTTCTGCTGAAAACAACGTCAGTCCGGGGTTAGTTTCATTCAAATCATGCAAATTAGAGTCCAAAACAAGAGGAAAAGTGTTAGGAAAAGTAGGTACGTTGGAGACGTATCACCACCTGGAAGTGGTTGCAAGAGCAACCAGCAGAGGCGGCCTCGCTGCGGCCGGTGGCAGAATGCAGTGGTGCTATGCGGTGCGCTCCTGTCGGTGACACAATGCCTTCTCCCCGCCGGACGGCTGTTGGTCTACACCGCACAGAGAAGAGTGGAGGAATTTCGATGGAGAATGGCTAGGAGGGGTGCGCCCCCAACCGCCGATGTCCCAGACTTTGAGGTTGCTGTCCGTGGGGAAAACATCATGCCCGCCGCCCATGGGGAAAACCACATGCCCAAGATCCCTGACACAGTGGACGAGATCGAGGTCCTTTGCGCAGCGAAGCGCAACTGGGAGGAGCGGCATCTTCAGACCACACATCTGCCGCACACGCCGACGCGCTAGGAGGCTGCGCGCAGTAGCCTGCAGCCTCACCGCCACCGACATGTGGCGGGTAGTGATCCAAGACGGAAGCGGTGACAGTGACAGCGGGAACTTGATCTGCTGGATGGAGACGCCCTGGGATGGTGGCGGCACTCATGGGAACGAGGTCATCGCAGTCCCGTCGTAGGGCATCCCATATTGGTACGAGATGACCGGCGCCTTTGAGCATCGTGCACAGGCCTTGCAGCAGGCGGCACCGGCTCGTGGTGGCCGTCAGCCCTCTAGGCCGCCCCAGACACCACCTATGCCGGGCCGGCTGCCCCAGCCTCTCTAGCAACTACCACTCCGACGGCGACGCGGCCCTTCCGCCGGCTCTCTCCGGCCGAGCAGCTCAAGCGACGTCGCCAGGGGCTTTACTATAAATGCGATGAGCCCTACGTGCTGGGCCACGTCTTACCGCACCTCTTCTACCTGGAGGTGAGCGACTACGTCGAGGAGGACACACCAGTCGACGGTCTCGGCGAGTTGCTGCCACTAGTTGCTGTGAAGGCCGCCCCTGTGCCCACTCCAGCGAGGGCGCTCGTGGTCTCGCTCCATGCGCTTGCCGGCATCTGCGAGGAGCGGACTATGCCCTTGCCGGTGATGATTCATGGCGAGCGCCTGGTGCCCCTCCTAGATATGGGCCCCATGCATAACTTCCTGCCCGAGGCCACCATGCACCGCTTAGCGCTTCAGCCGACGGGCGGGGAGCAACTTTGGGTCACGGTGGCTAACGGCGACCGCCTCTGGTGCCATGGGCTGGCGCGGAACATGCCCATCACCATCGGCAATGAGCACTTGACTATCACGTGCGCCGACATCGACTTGGGCTGCTTCGACTTCATCATCGGCTTCGACTTCTTGCGGACCCTCGATCTCAACCTCTGGGATTTCGACGCCCTGACAATGACCTTCTGGCGCCTGGGACGCCGCGTCCGATGGGAGGGCGTGGGTGGCGCCTCACCAGCGACGCTGCAACTTCAGCTCGCCGTGAACGCCGCTGAACCCGAGCACCCACTCTTGGATCACCTCCTACAGCAGCACCGCAACCTCTTCGATGAGCCTCGGGGCCTTCCGCTAGCCTGGGTGTATGATTACCGTATTCATCTCCTACCGGGCACGACACCAGTTGCAGTGCGCCCCTACCACTACCCCCAGTTGAAGGAAATATGCCCTAGAGGCAATAATAAAGTTGTTATTTATATTTCCTTATATCATGATAAATGTTTATTATTCATGCTAGAATTGTATTAACCGGAAACTTAGTACATGTGTGAATACATAGACAAAACAGAGTGTCCCTAGTATGCCTCTACTAGACTAGCTCGTTAATCAAAGATGGTTAAGTTTCCTGACCATAGACATGTGTTTTCATTTGATGAATGGTATCACGTCATTAGAGAATGATGAGATGACAAGACCCATCTGTTAGCTTAGCATTATGATTGTTTAGTTTTATTGCTATTTCTTTCGTAATGACTTATACATATTCCTCTAACTATGAGATGATGCAACTCCCGAATATCGGAGGAACACCTTGTGTGCTATCAAATGTCACAATGTAACTGGGTGATTATAAAGATGCTCTATAGGTGTTTCCGATGGTGTTTGTTGAGTTGGCATAGATCGAGATTAGGATTTGTCACTCCAAGTATCGGAGAGGTATCTCTAGGTCCTCTCGGTAATGCACATCACTATAAGCGTTGCAAACAATGTGCTTAATGAGTTAGTTGCGGGATGATGCATTACGGAACGAGTAAAGAGACTGGTAATGAGATTGAACTAGGTATGAAGATATCGACGATCGAATCTCGGGCAACTAACATACCGATGAAAAAGGGAATAATGTATATTGTTATGCGGGTTGACTGATAAAGATCTTCGTAGAATATGTAGGATCAAATATGAGCATCCAGGTTCCGCTGTTGATTATTGACCGAAGATGTGTCTCGGTCATGTCTACATAGTTCTCGAACCCGTAGGTCCGCACGCTTAATGTTCGATGAGGCTTTGTATTATGAGTTATGTGTTTTCGTGACCAAAGTTTGTTCGGAGTCCTGGATGAGATCACATACATGAAGAGGAGTCTGGAAATGGTCGAGAGGTAAATAATGATATATTGGAAGGTTATATACGGACACCGGAATGGTTCCGATAAGGTTCGGGGATTTTTCGGAGTACTGGGAGGCTACCGGAACCCCCCGCGAAAGTTAATGGACCTATTGGGCCATAGTGGAGAGAGGGAGGCTGCCACAGGAGGTGGCGCCCCCAAGCCCAAACCGAATTGGACTAGGGATGGGGGGCGCGCCCCCCCTTTCATTCTCCCTCTCCCTCTTTTCCCCTTTCCCTTTCCGTTAATTGGAAGGAGGGGGGCCGCATCCTACTGGGACTAGGAGTCCAAGTAGGACTCCCCCCTTGGCGCGCGCCCCTTAGGCCGGCCACCTCCTCCACCCCCCTTTATATACGGGGGCAGGGGGCACCCCAAAGGCACACCAATATTTCTCTTAGCCGTGTGCGGTGCCCCCCTCCACAGTTTACCGCCTCGGTCATATTGTCGTAGTGCTTAGGTGAAGCCCTGCACAGATCACATCACCAACACCGTCGCCTCGTCATCGTGCTAATGGAACTCTCCCTCAACCCTCTACTGGATCAAGAACTCGAGGGACGTCATCGTGCTGAACGTGTGCTGAACATAGAGGTGTCGTACGTTCGGTACTTGGATCGATTGGATCATAAAGACGTTCGACTACATCAACCGCGCTAACATAACGCTTCCGCTTTCGGTCTATGAGGGTACATGGACACACTCTCCCCTCGTTGATATGCATCTCCTAGTTAGATCTTGCGCGATCGTAGGATTTTTTTTTTGAATTACTATGTTCCCCAACAGTGGCATGTGAGCCAGGTCTATGTGTAGATGATATGCACGAGTAGAACACAAAGAGATGTGGGCGATAATAGTCATACTGCTTACCACTAATGTCTTACTTTGATTCGGCGCAATTGTTGGATGAAGCGGCCCGGACAAACATTACATGACTGCGTTCATGAGACTGGTTCTACCGGCGTGCATCACACACAGGTGGCTAGCGGCTGTCTGTTTCTCCAACTTTAGTTGAATCAAGTTTAACTATGGCCGGTCCTTGTTGAAGGTTAAAACAACACACTTGACTAAAAATTGGTGTGGTTTTAATGCGTAGGTAAGAACGGTTCTTGCTAGAAGCCCGTAGCAGGCACGTAAAACTTGCAACAACAAAGTAGAGGACGTCTAACTTGTTTTTGCAGGGCATGTTGTGATGCGATATGGTTAAGACGTGTTGATATATAAATTATTGTATGAGATGATCATGTTTTGTAATAGTTATCGGCAACTGACAAGAGCCTTATGGTTGTCACTTTATTGTATGAAATGCAATCGCCATGTAATTGCTTTACTTTATCACTAAGCGGTAGCGATAGTCGTAGAAGCAATAGTTGGCGAGATGACAACGATGCTACGATGGAGATCAAGGTGTCAAGCCGGTGACGATGGAGATCATGATGGTGCTTTGGAGATGGAGATCAAAGGCACATGATGATGATGGCCATATCATGTCACATATTTTGATTGCATGTGATGTTTATCCTTTATGCATCTTATTTTTCTTTGTACGGTGGTAGCATTATAAGATGATCCCTCACTAAATTTCAAGGTATAAGTGTTCTCCTTGAGTATGCAGCATTGCTATAGTTCGTCGTGCCGAGACACCACGTGATGATCGGGTGTGATAAGCTCCACGTTCACATACAACAAGTGCAAGCCAGTTTTGCACGTGCAGAATACTCGGGTTAACCTTGACGAGCCTAGCATATGCAGATATGGCCTCGGAACACTGAGACCGAAAGGTCGAACGTGAATCATATAGTAGATATGATCAACATAGTGATGTTCACCATTGAAAACTACTCCATCTCACGTGATGATCAGACATGGTTTAGTTGATATGGATCATGTGATCATTTAGATGACTAGAGGGATGTCTATCTAAGTGTGAGTTCTTTAGTAATATGATTAATTGAAGTTTAATTTATCATGAACTTAGTACCTGATTGTTTTTGCATATCTACGTTGTTGTAGATCAATGTCCCGTGCTACCGTTCCCTTGGATTTTAATGCGTTCTTAGAGAAAGCTAAGTTGAAAGATGATGGTAGAAACTACATGGACCGGGTCCATAACTTGAGGATTATCCTCATTGCTGCACACAAGAATTACGTCCTGGAAGCACCGCTAGGTGCAAAACCCGCTGTAGGAGCAACTCCGAATGTTATGAACGTCTGGCAGAGCAAAGCTGATGACTACTCGACAGTTCAGTGTGCCATGCTTTACGGCTTAGAATCGGGACTTCAAAGACATTTTGAACGTCATGGAGCATATGAGATGTTCCAGGAGTTGAAGTTAATATTTCAAGCAAATGCTCGAGTTGAGAGATATGAAGTCTCCAACAAGTTCTACAGCTGCAAAATGGAGGAGAATAGTTCTATCAATGAACACATACTCAGAATGTCTGGGTACCACAACCACTTGACTCAACTGGGAGTTAATTTTCCGGATGATAGTGTCATTGGCAGAGTTCTTCAATCACTGCCACCAAGCTATAAAGGATTCGTGATAATATGCAAGGGATGGAAAAGACAATTCCCGAGCTCTTCACGATGCTTAAGGCCGCAGAGGTAGAAATCTAGAAGGACCATTGATACGTCTCCATCGTATCTACTTTTCCAAACACTTTTGACCTTGTTTTGGACTCTAACTTGCATGATTTGAATGGAACTAACCCAGACTGATGCTGTTTTCAGCAAAATTGCCATGGTGTTATTTTTGTGCAGAAACAAAAGTTCTCAGGATGACCTGAAACTTCACGGAGAATATTTTTGAAATTTATAAAAAATACTGGCGAAAGAATCAACACCAGGGGCCCACACCCTGTCCACGAGGGTGGGTGGCGCGCCCACCCCCTAGGTGCGCCCCCTGTCTCGTGGGCCCCCTGAGGCTACACCGACCTCAATTCCAACTCTATATATTCATGTTCAGGGAGAAAAAAATAAGAGAGAAGGATTCATCGCATTTTACGATACGGAGCCGCCGCCAAGCCCTAACCTCTCTCGGGAGGGCTGAACTGGAGTCCATTCGGGGCTCCGGAGAGGGGAATCCGTCACCGTCGTCATCATCAACCTTCCTCCATCACCAATTTCATGATGGTCATCGCCGTGCGTGAGTAATTCCATCGTAGGCTTGCTGGACGATGATTGGTTGGATGAGATTTATCATGTAATAGAGTTATTTTTGTTAGGGTTTGGTCCCTAGTATCCATTATGTTCTGAGATTGATGTTGCTATGACTTTGCTATGCTTAATGCTTGTCACTAGGGCCTGAGTGCCATGATTTCAGATCTGAACCTATTATATTTTCATGAATATATGTGAGTTCCTGATCCTATTCTGCAAGTCAATAGTCACCTACTATGTGTTATGATCCGGTAACCCTGAAGTGACAATAATCAGGACCACTCTCGGTGATGACTATAGTTTGAAGAGTTCATGTATTAACCAAGTGCTAATGCTTTGTTCCGGTACTCTATTAAAAGGAGGCCTTAATATCCCTTAGTTTCCAATAGGACCCCGCTGTCACGGGAGGGTAGGACAAAAGATGTCATGCAAGTTCATTTCCGTAAGCACATATGACTATATTCGGAATACATGCCTACATTACATTGATGAACTGGAGCTAGTTCTGTGTCACCCTATGTTATAATTGTTGCACGAGGAATCGCATCCATCACTGATCCATTGCCTACGAGCTTTTCACACATTGATCTCTTCTTAGTTACTTTACCATTGCCACTGTTACAATTACTACAAAACTGCTATTGTTACTTTTGCCACCGTTACCATTACTTCCATATTACTTTTCTATTAAATACTTTGTTGCAGATATTAAGTTTTCCAGGTGTGGTTGAATTGACAACTCAGCTACTAATACTTGGGAATATTATTTGGCTCCCCTTGTGTCGAATCAATAAATTTGGGTTGAATACTCTACCCTCGAAAACTGTTGCGATCCCCTATACTTGTGGGTAATCAATCATCAAGTGTTGATGGTGAACAAGACCACTAGTTTCAAGAAAAAGAGCAAAGAGAAGAAGGGGAATTTCAAGAAGAACAACAAGTAAGTTACTGCTCAAGGGAAGAATCCCAAGTCTGGACCTAAGCCTGAAACTGAGTGCTTCTACTGCAAAGGGACTGGTCACTGGAAGCGGAACTGCCCCAAGTATTTGGCGGATAAGAAGGATGGCAAAGTGAAAGGTATATTTTATATACATGTTATTGATGTGTACCTTACTAATGCTTGTAGTAGCTCCTGGGTATTTGATACCATTTTCTGTTGGTCATATTTGCAACTTGAAACAGGGGCTACGGATTAAACGAAGATGGGCTAAGGACGAGGTGACGATGCGCGTGGGAAATGGTTCCAAAGTCGAAGCGATCGCCATCGGCACGCTACCTCTACATCTACTGTCAAGATTAGTTTTAGACCTAAATAATTGTTATTTGGTGCCAGTGTTAATCATGAACATTGTATCTGGATCTTGTCTGATGCGAGACAATTATTCATATAAATCAGAGAATAATGGTTGTTCTATTTATATGAGTAATTTCTTTTATGGTCATGTGATACGTCTCCAACGTATCTACTTTTTCTCACGCTTTTCCTCTTGTTTCGGTCTCTAATTTGAATGATTTGAATGAAACTATCCCTGGACTGACACTGTTTTTAGCAGAACTACCATGGTGTTGTTTTTGTGGAGAAATAAAAGTTCTCGGAACGGAACGAAACTTTGCGTGGATTTTGTATATCAATAATAAGAATTTCTGGAGCCAAGACCTGCAGGAGAGGGGCACCTGGGTGGGCACAACCCACCAGGGCACGCCCATGTGGGTTGTCCCCACCTAGTGGCCCTGCTGACCCTGAAACCAACACTATAAATTCCTATTTTCAGAGAAAAAATCGGGGAGAAAGAATTATCGCGATCCACGAGATGGAGCCGCCGCCAAGCCCTGTTCTTCCTCGGGAGGCAGATCTGGAGTCCATTTGGGGCTCCAGAGAGGGGGATCTTCGTTCTTCGTCATCACCAACCTTTCTCCATCGCCAATTCCATGATGCTCCCCACCGGGAGTGAGTAACTCCTTCATAGGTTCACTAGTCGGTGAGGAGTTGGATGAGATTCATCAAGTAATCAAGTTAGTTTAGTTAGGGCTTGATCCCTAGTATCCACTATGTTCTTAGATTGATGTTGCTATGACTTTGCCATGCTTAATGCTTGACACTTTGGCCCGGGTGCCATGATAGCAGATCTGAACCATTTATGTTATCATAATCATATCCATGTTCTAGATCCAATCTTGCAAGTTATAGTCACCTTCTACGTGTTATGATCCGGCAACCCTGGAGTGACAACAACCGGGCCCACTCCTGGTGATGACCGTAGTTTGAGGAGTTCATGTATTCACTATGTATTCATGCTTTGTTACGATTCTCTATTAAAAGGAGGCCTTAATATCCTTTAGTTTCCAATATGGACCTTGCTGCCACGGGAGGGTAGGACAAAAGATGTCATGCAAGTTCTTTTAATAAAGCACGTATGACTATTTACGGAATACATGCCTACATTATATCGATGAACTGGAGCTAGTGCTGTGTCGCCCAAGGTTATGACTATCACATGATGAATATCATCCAACAAGTTACCGATCCAATGCCTACGAACTTTTCCATATTGTTTCTACTAAGTTACTACAGCTATCATCACTGTTACACTTGCTACAAAATTACCGCTATCATTGTTAATGCTACTATTGCTGCTGTCACTACTATCAAAACTATCAAACTACTTTGCTACATATCACTTTGCTGCAGATAATTAATCTCTAGGTGTGGTTGAATTGACAACTCAGCTGCTAATACATTCAAATATTATTTGGCTCCCTTGTGTCGAATCTATAAATTTGGGTTGAATACTATACCCTCGAAAACTGTTGCGATCCCATATACTTGTGGGTTATCAAGACCTTTTTCTGGCGCCGTTGCCGGGGAGCATAGCTATATTTGTTGAGTTACTCGAGATTATTATAGATTTATCACTATGAAGAATCTGAAGAATCCTAAGACTAAGATATTTCCCTCAAGGATGAGGGGAGGTAAGGAACTGCCATTCAGTTTTGCTTTAGATTCACCTTCTGTTATGAGTAAGCTTGCAACACCAGCACATGCTATTAATTCTGATATGTCGCAAGTTATTGATGATGCAACTTCTACTTTGAATGGTGCTTATGATGATGCTAGTACCTTGCTTGATAATGATGATGTGCCACTTGGTGAATTTCTTGATAAACAAATTGCTAGAGTTATACAACATGATGTTGTTGAATCTGATGATGAGCTTGAAACTAAAACTCCTGAAACACCTACTAGAACTAGCCCTCCTAGATATGAATTGCCTAAGGTACCAGAAGGTTATATTATGAGTGAAGAAACAACTAGTGATATTCATGCTTGTAATGATAGAGATGATCTAGAGAAATCATTACACAAGTATAAAGAAAAATATCTGAATGCTAGAATGAAGTGTGATCCTAAGTTTGCTACTTCACCTATCTTTATGGATGATAAGGATTATGAATTCTCTGTCGACCCAGAGTTAATTACTTTGGTTGAATCTGATCCTTTCCATGGTTATGAAACTGAAACTGTTGTGGCACATCTTACTAAGTTGAATGATATAGCCACCCTTTTTACTCATGATTAGAAAACTCACTATTACTTTATTCTCAAATTATTTTCTTTATCATTAAAGGGTGATGCTAAAGCTTGGTACAATACTCTTGCTCCTGGTTGTGTGCGTAGTCCCCACGATATGGTTTATTACTTCTCTGAAAAATATTTTCCTGCTCATAAGAGACAAGCTGCCTTATAAGAAATATTTAACTTTGTGCAAACTAAAGAAGAGAGTCTCCCACAAGCTTGGGGGAGGCTTTGCCAGTTACTTAATGCTTTGCCTGATCATCCTCTTAAGAAAAATGAAATACTTGATATCTTCTATAATGGACTAACCGATGCTTCTAGGGACTTCCTAGATAGTTGTGTTGGTTGTGTTTTCAGGGAACAAACTGTTGGACCAGCTGAGGAATTACTGAATAACATATTGAAAAATTATGATGATTGGACTATTCCTGAACCACCGGCTAAACCCACTCCTAAGAAGAGGGGTATATTATATCTCAGTCCTGAAGATATGCACGAGGCAAAGAAATCTATGAAGGAAAAAGGTATTAAAGCTGAGGATGTTAAAAATTTACCTCCTATTGAAGAAATACATGGGCTTAATACACCACCACTGCCTAAGGTGGTAGAGCTAAATTCTCTTATGAAGTTTAATGATACTGACAATCCTCACAATATGCATCCTAGTCAATGCCTTTATGAGTTTGAAAACTACATTAGAAAACAAGATCACTTCAATGCAAATGTTATGAAACAATTGAAATACAATTCTGATATGATTTCTCGCTTGAGTGAATTGTTATTTAGAATATCAAATGATGTTAGAGGTGTTGGAAAACATGCTTCTATGGTCCAAACTCAATTAGAACAAGTTGCTAAATCTCAAAGAGAATTGCTTGATGAAATGAATCATAATATGCAGGACTTTGCTGTTAGAGTTGTAACTAGAGGAGGTAAAATGACTCAGGAACCACTTTATCCTGAGGGACACCATAAAAGAATTGAACAAGATTCACAAGGAGATAACACTAGTGCACCTAGTTCTTCTAGAAAGAAAAAGAAAAAGAAGAATGATAGGACATCACATACTTCTAGTGAACCTACAATAGAAAAACCTCCTGATAATGAAAATGAAACTTCTATCACCAACGCTGAAACTCAGTCTGGTAATGAACACTCACCTTCTAATAATGAAAAAGATAATGCTAATGTTCATGAAGATACCCAACAAAATAATAAAGAACCAGACAATGGTGTTGAGATAGAACCACCTGTTGATCTTGATAACCCACAAGCTAAAAATAAAAGGTATGATAAAATAGACTTTGTTGCTAGGAAACACGGTAAAGAAAGAGAACCGTGATTCAAAAACCTATGCCTTTTCCACCTAAGTCAACTACAAATAATGACGATGAAGAATTTGAATGCTTTGCTGAAGTTCTGAGGCCAATCTTTTTGTGTACTCGCTTGACTGATATCTTGAAAGTGCCTCCTTATGCAAAGTATATGAAAGACATCATCACAAATAAGAGAAAAATACCGGAAGCTGAAATCTCCACTATGCTTGCTAATTATACTTTTAAAGATGGAGTACCTAAAAAACTTGGAGATCCGGGAATACCAACTATACCTTGCTCTATCAAAAAGAATTATGTGAAAATTGCTTTGTGTGATTTAGGAGCTGGTGTTAGTGTTATGCCTTTCTCTTTATATAAAAGACTTGATTTGAATAAACTCACACCTATTGAAATATCTCTGCAAATGGCTGACAAATCAACTTCCATACCTATTGGTATGTCTAAGGATGTGCCCGTTGTTGTTGCTAATGTTACAATTTTGACTGACTTTGTTATACTTGAGATGCCCGAGGACGACAACATGTCGATTATCCTTGGTAGACCCTTCTTGAATACTGCAGGGGCTGTAATTGATTCTAACAAAAGCAAGGTCACTTTTCATATTAATGGCAATGAGCATACGGTGCACTTTCCGAAGAAACAATTCCAAGTGAATGGTATGAATGTTATTGAAAATTTCCGACAATCACTATTGGAAGTTTTAAAATACCTCTACCTACTGTCAAAAAGAAATATGAAATACTTATTGTTGGGGAAATGCATATCCCCATTGAGGTAACTTAGTGATTTACGAAAGTTCTTCGGTTTCATGCTAATCAAAAGTGGTTGTTAATAAGACTTGATCAATCTTATTAATGGATCATTTTTGAATGGTATGAAGTTGATGAATTTAGTAAGCACTACCTTCTGTCTCTACCTTTTGCTTTCTGTTTTTGTTAGTTAAATAAAATAAAATGCCATGTTTTGTCTGTTTTCTGAATTTCTCGTGCAATAAAAAATGACCCAAAAATAAAAGTTCTTAGAATGCCCTAGGAATTTTACACGATTTTTTCCTAAATATTTGAGAATTTTTGGTGCAATAAACTTCAGAGGGAGGTGCACCAGGTGGGTTGTGGTCCCCACGTGGGACCTCTCACTTATCTCTTTATACCACATCATCACCTACCTCCAGAAAAAATCTCCATTACTCTCTCTCCCGTGTTCTTGAGCTCAAACCCGCGGATTTCGATCTCTTTGCTCGAAGCTCCGTTTCCAAAACTGTTTCGGGGGATTGTTGCTTGGTATGTGACTTCATCGTTTGTGTCCAATTAGTTTTTGCTTTAGTGGTTTATGTTTTGAATAATTAGTTACTCTTGGTGCTGCTGTAGATGTGCTTGCATGTTAAATTCTTAGTGTTCTAAGTAGTTTGAATGCTTGCTATGGCTTCTATGTATCCCTATGAGTAGTTGCTATCAATCTTACAAAGTTTTGTTGACAAATTTTTGTCACTTCAAAAAATTTTATTTTCAGAAAATTGTACGTGGACATTATGAACCTATTGGGAAGGAGTTCTTCGAGGAGACGATCCTCAGGGGCATCTTCTAGTGAGAGTTCTGCTCGCCGGTCTTATGTTGAACCAAGTGAAATTTTCATGTGAGATACCGCCACCAAAACATGCTTATGGCCCCGTGATGAATATATGGTGTGTGTGGGCATTAAGGAGGAATTTCAGCAATATGTTCACAACACCGGACTCGGTCCCTACCTTTTAGATAAGTGTGAACAACACCAACTTCTCACTGAATCATTTGTAAAAGGGTTTAAATTTTCCCTCGTTAGTCTAGGGCGTCTTTTATGCTTTATGATAAACCATTTACCATCTCACTAGAGAATTTTTCTTACCACTGCAAACTTCCATTTTGGGGTTCATTTAACGAGCCACCAAAGGTTGAGTTTGAATCCTTCTTGACTAGTCTTTGTTACGGTGAAAGGAGCGGAGTGACACAAGGTAGAATAAAGAGCATTCATTTTCCCGCAATTCAGTACTTTGCATTATTCAATGGGAATGTATAGTAGGCAAGCAAGACTGTAGTACACTTTGTGCTCCAGACTTGAGCCTAATTTGCTGACCTCACAGGTGAAAGGGACTATAACCTTGGAGCTATTGTTGCACGTAGACTTCAGCACAACGCTAACAGTGGGTGGTTCTATGGTGGAATCTATGCCACGCGTTTAGCACGGGATTGTGTGTTTCACCTTTGCCCTTTGATCCTATCCTACCCACGCGTTATTTAGATTTTGACACTTTAAAAGAACATAAGATTCTCAAGGGAAGGGTTGATAACTTCACTTATAATCTATTGTTTAACCAAAAATCTGTTGTGGACACATATTTTCCTGTGCCTACTCTTTTTGATTATCACAACAAGGGGAGATATTTTGTTCTTGAGAGCGAGGCCCGAGCTCATAACGCAGTAGTGCTAGCAGCACGGTTGGCCGAGACATCCGTACCAAGAGCCTCCATGAGCTACCACACCGACTACTACCCTCCAGGCTACTGATCGACTACCAAGTTAGGCCAAAAGCCTAAGCTTGGGGGAGTACGTGTTTCTCACCAACATTACATTCATGCACATCATTCTATTTGTCGGTGTTCACACTTTTTCATTGTATCATCCATGCTTGGAATTATTTTCTTGCTTTCTTCTTGTGTGTTTGAAAAACTTTAGAAAAACCAAAAAAATAGTTGTAGTTAGTTTACTTTCTATGCATGCTTAGCTGTAGTATTAAAAAAGAAAACCCAAAAAGATTTCCTTGTTCTTCTTTTTCTTGTTGGGATCTTTCCCGTGTAAATAGTTTTTCTCGCTTCTGCTTTTCCCCTATTTGATTGTTCAAGAAAACAAAAAACTCCAAAAATATTTCAATGTGTTTCTCTGAATTTCTTTTCTTTCTATTCGAGTTGTATCGAGGAGAAGACCACAATGAAAATGTTGAGTGGCTCTCATTTGAATAATGGTTGAACTAATAAAGAGCACATTTTACCTTGTCTTCTCCTGTTGAATAAAATGTTTTGCAGATTCCAGCTTAGTCCATGGCACTCTTACACTATTATTATTTTTACATCGTTCGGTCGTGCAAGTGAAAGGCAATAATGATGATATTTGATGAACTGGCCATGGCAGAGAGAAACTGGTATGAATTCGACTTGTTATTTTTGTGTAAATATGTTTAACCTAGTACCCGTGATTCAACCCATTATGATTAAACATGTTTGCAATGACAATTAGAGATTATAGTTTCTCATGCCATGCATAAGTAGCTGGGAGTTGACAATGATTTATCTTGGATATCAACATAGCGTTAAATGATTGTGATGTAGTATGATGATATGGTATCCTCCTCTGAATGTTCAAGTGGCTTGACTTGGTACATGTTCATGCATGTAGTTGAATCAAAACCAACATAGCCTCTATGATATTTATGTTCATGGTGTTCATATCCTACTCATGCTAGTGTCCAATGTTACTTATGCGTAATGCATGGTTATGATCGTTGTTGCTCTCTAGCTGGCCGCTTCTCAATATAAATTGCTAGCCTTCGCCTGTACTAAGTGGGGATTCTGCTTGTACATCAAAAACCTTTAACCCAAGTTATTCTAGATGAGTCCACCATATCTACATATATGCGGTATTACCCTGCCATCCTAAGTAAATTTGCATGTTCCACCTCTAAAAACTTCTAAAAAATTATCCGTTTTGTGTGCCTGGATCGTTCATGGAACGACAGGAGGTGGTCGGTATCTTCCATGCTAAGCGGGTTATTCTCAGGTCAAGTGTTTATTCACTCGCCATCGCACAAGAAAAGGGCGGTAATAGGGATGCCAAGTCCCAAACTACAAAATACAAAAAGAGTTAATCACTCGAATAATGAAACAAAAACTCCCAATGGAGTCAAAACCTTTACTTTTATCGCTTGGGAACCGCCACTAGCCTGTTTAGCATGGGAGATATTGATAACTGATGGTCGTGAAGTAAATGAGAAGGGTGCATGTCTCAAAATATCATTTATCTGTTTTAAAAATTGAGCTCTGGCACCTTTGCAAATCACTGCTTCCCTCTGCGAAGGTACTTTCTATTTACTTTTATGTTGTGTCATCACCTTCTAAAACAAGCGCCAGAAACTGAGTAGAGCACAGTTGTCATGATTTATGCATTGTGTGTAGCTAATGTTGGGTGCATCATGACTATATATTTTCTACCATGAATTACAATGTTTAGTCGCTGCTTGAACTTTGGAGGTGCTCTGCATTTATGTTTTGCGGTCTCAGAAAGGGCTAGCGACATACCACCATTGTCATATTATATCATGGTTGTTCTGACAACGTGTTGCAGTTTGAGATATCTTATTATTGCTCGCTAGCTGATTATGTCATTGATACCAGTCATTATAATATTTAAGAGCAATTGTCGACATGGTTAGTTATAATGTTGGCTGAAAGCCTGGGTGCTGTTTAAGCTTATTTATGCAAACAAGAGCACAAGAGTTCGTAAAAGTGCTTCTTTCTCACTTTCAGTTTATCAACTGAATTGCTTGAGGACAAGCAAAGCTTTAGGCTTGGGGGAGTTGATATGTCTCCAATGTATCTACTTTTCCTCACGCTTTTCCTGTTGTTTCGGACTCTAATTTGCATTATTTGAATGAAACTAACCCCGGACAGACACTGTTTTCAGCAGAACTACCATGGTGTTGTTTTTGTGCGGAAATAAAATTTCTCGGAATGGAACAGAACTTTGCGAGGATTTTTTATATCAATAATAAGAATTTCTGGAGCCATGAACACCAGTAGTGAATTTCTGGAACAAGCCACCTGGGCGCGCCCCCCTCTCCTGGCGCGCCCAGGTGGCTTGTTCCCACCTGGTGGCCCCGCTGACCCTGAAACCAACGCTATAAATTCCTATTTTAGGAGGAAAAAATCAGGGAGAAAGAATTATTGCGATCCACAAGACGGAGCCGCCACCAAGCCCTGTTCTTCCTCGGGAGGGCAGATCTGGAGTCCGTTTGGGGCTCGAGAGAGGGGATCTTTGTTCTTCGTCATCACCAACCCTTCTCCATCGCTAATTCCATGATGCTCCCCACCGGGAGTGAGTAATTCCTTTGTAGGCTCGCTGGTCAGTGAGGAGTTGGATGAGATTCATCATGTAATCGAGTTAGTTTTGTTAGGGTTTGATCCATAGTACCCACTATGTTCTTAGATTGATGTTTCTATGACATTGTCGTGCTTAATGCTTGACACTTTGGGCCCGGGTGCCATTATTTCAGATATGAACCGTTTATGTTATCATCACTATATCCATGTTCTAGATCGATCTTGCAAGTTATAGTCACCGACTACGTGTTATGTTCCGGCAACCCCGGAGTGACAACAACCGGGTCCACTCCCGGTGATGACCGTAGTTTGAGGAGTTCATGTATTCACTATGTGTTAATGCTTTGTTCCGGTTCTCTATTAAAAGGAGGCCTTAATATCCCTTAGTTTCCAATATGGACCCCGCTGCCACGGAGGGTAGGACAAAAGATGTCATGCAAGTTCTTTTAATAAAGCACGTATGACTATTTACGGAATACATGCCTACATTATATTGATGAACTAGAGCTAGTGCCATGTCGCCCTAGGTTATAACTATCACATGATGAATATCATCCAACAAGTCACCGATCCAATGCCTACGAACTTTTCCATATTGTTTCTGCTAAGTTACTACTGCTATCATCACTGTTACACTTGCGACAAAATAACGGCTATCACTGTTATTGTTACTATTGCTGTTGTCACTACTATCAAAACTATCAAACTACTTTGCTACTGATCACTTTGCTGCAGATAATTAATCTCTAGGTGTGGTTAAATTGACAACTCAGCTGCTAATACCTTCAGATATTCTTTGGCTCCCCTTGTGTCGAATCTATAAATTTGGGTTGAATACTATACCCTTGAAAACTGTTGCGATCCCCTATACTTGTGGGTTATCATCATGCACCCTTGATGAGTGGTCTGTTTTTGTTGAATCTCGATTGTAGTAATACACATATTCATAATATTGAAGCCAAAAGATGCAAAGTTAATAATGATAGTGCAACTTATTTGTGGCACTGCCATTTAGGTCATATTGGTGTAAAGTGCATGAAGAAACTCCATGCTGATGGGCTTTTGGAATCACTTGATTATGAATCACTTGATGCTTGTGAACCATGCCTGATGGGCAAGATGACTAAGACTCTGTTCTCCGGGACAATGGAGCGAGCAACTGACTTATTGGAAATAATACATACTAATGTATGCGGTCCGATGAGTGTTGAGGCTCACGGCGGGTATCGCTATTTTCTGACCTTCACATATGATTTGAGCAGATATGGGTATATCTACTTAATGAAACATAAGTATGAAACATTTGAAAAGTTCACAGAATTTCAGAGTGAAGTGGAAAATCATCGTAACAAGAAAATAAAGTTTCTAAGATCTGATCGTGGAGGTGAATATTTGAGTTATGAGTTTGGTCTTCATTTGAAACAATGTGGAATAGTTTTGCAACTCACGCCACCTGGAACACCACATCGTAATGGTGTGTCCGAACGTCGTAACCGTACTTTATTAGATACGGTGTGACCTATGATGTCTCTTACCGATTTACCGCTATCATTTTGGGGTTATGCTTTAGAGACGACCGTATTCTAGTTAAATAGGGCACCATCTAAATCCGTTGAGACGACACCATATGAACCGTGGTTTAGCAAGAAACCTAAGCTGTCGTTTCTTAAAGTTTGGGGCTGCGATGCTTATGTGAAAAAGCTTCAACCTGATAAGCTTGAACCCAAATAGGAGAAATGTGTCTTCATAGGAAACCCAAAGGAGACTGTTGGGTATACCTTCTATCACAGATCCAAAGGCAAGATATTCGTTGCTAAGAATGGATCCTTTCTAGAGAAGGAGTTTCTCTCGAAAGAAGTGAGTGGGAGGAAAGTATAACTTGATAATTGTACCTTCTCCCGAATTGGAAAGTAGTTCATCACAGAAATCTGTTCCAGTGATTCCTACACCAATCAGTGAGGAAGCTAATGATGATGATCACGAAACTTCAGATCAAGTTACTACCGAACCTCGTAGGTCAACCAGAGTACGATCCGCACCAGAGTGGTACGGTAATCCTGTTCTAGAGGTCATGTTACTTGACCAGGACGAACCTACGAACTATGAGGAAGCGATGATGAGCCCAGATTCCGCGAAATGGCTTGAGGCCATGAAATGTGAGATGGGATCCATGTATGAGAACAAAGTGTGGACTTTGGTTGACTTGCGCGATGATCGGCAAGCACTAGATAATAAATGGATCTTCTAGAAGAAGACTGACGCTGATGGTAATGTTACTGTCTACAAAGCTCGACTTGTTGCGAAAGGTTTTCAACAAAGTTCAAGGAGTTGACTAAGATGAGACCTTCTCACCCGTAGTGATGCTTAAGTCTGTCCGACCCATGTTAGCAATTGCCGCATTTTATGATTATGAAATTTGGCAAATGAATGTCAAAACTGCATTCCTTAATGGATATCTTAAAGAAGAGTTGTATATGATGCAACCTGAAGGTTTTGTCGATCCTAAAGGTGCTAACAAAGTGTGCAAGCTCTAGTGATCCATTTATGGACTGGTGCAAGCCTCTCAGAGTTGGAATATACGCTTTGATAGTGTGATCAAAGCATATGGTTTTATACACACTTTTGGAGAAGCCTGCATTTACAAGAAAGTGAGTGGGAGCTCTCTGGCATTTCTAATATTATGTGGATGACATATTGTTGATTGGAAATAATACGTAATTTCTGGATAGCATTAAAGGACACTTGAATAAAAAAATTCAATGAAAGACCTCGGTGAAGCTGCTTATATATTGGGCATCAAGATCTATAGAGATAGATCAAGACGGTTAATTGGACTTTCACAAAGCACATACCTTGATAAAGTTTTGAAGAAGTTCAAAATGGATTAGTCAAAGAAAGGGTTCTTGCCTCTGTTACAAGGTGTGAAGTTGAGTCAGACTCAATGCGCAACCACTGCAGAAGATAGAGAGAAAATGAAAGTCATTCCCTATGCCTCAGCCATAGGTTCTATCATGTATGCAATGCTGTGTACCAGACCTTATGTGTGCCTTGCTACAAGTTTAGCAGGGAGGTAACAAAGTAATCCAGGAGTGGATCACTGGACAACGGTCAAGAACATCCTAAAATACCTGAAAAGGACTAAGGATATGTTTCTCGTTTATGGAGGTGACAAAGAGCTTGTCGTAAATGGTTATGTCGATGCAAGCTTTGACACTGATCCGGATGACTCTAAGTCGCAAACCAGATACGTATTTATATTAAATGGTGGAGCTGTAAGTTGGTGTAGTTCCAAGCAAAGTGTCGTGGTGGGATCTACGTGTGAAGCGGAGTACATAGCTGCTTCGGAAGCAGCAAATGAAGGAGTCTGGATGAAGTAGTTCATATCCGATCTACGTGTAACACCTAGTGCATCGAGTCAAATGAAAATATTTTGTGACAATATTGGAGCAATTGCCTTGGCGAAGGAATCCAGATTTCACAAGAGAACTAAACACATCAAGAGACGCTTCAATTCCTTCCGCGATCAAGTCAAGGAGGGAGACATAGAGATTTGCAAGATACATACAGATCTGAATGTTGCAGACCCATTGACTAAGACTCTCTCACGAGCAAAACATGATCAACACCAAGACTCCATGGGTGTTAGAATCATTACTATGTAATCTAGATTATTGACTCTAGTGCAAGTGGGAGACTGAAGGAAATATGCCCTAGAGGCAATAATAAAGTTGTTATTTATATTTCCTTATATCATGATAAATGTTTATTATTCATGCTAGAATTGTATTAACCGGAAACTTAGTACATGTGTGAATACATAGACAAAACAGAGTGTCCCTAGTATGCCTCTACTTGACTATCTCGTTAATCAAAGATGGTTAAGTTTCCTAACCATAGACATGTGTTGTCATTTGATGAACGTTATCACATCATTAGAGAATGATGAGATGGACAAGACCCATCCGCTAGCTTAGCATTATGATCGTTTAGTTTTATTGCTATTGCTTTCTTCAAGACTTATACATATTCCTCTGACTATGAGATTATGCAACTCCTGAATACCAGAGGAACATTTGTGTGTTATCAAATGTCACAACGTAACTGGGTGATTATAAAGATGCTCTACAGGTGTTTCCGATGGTGCTTGTTGAGTTGGCATAGATCGAGATTAGGATTTGTCACTCCGAGTATCAGAGAGGTATCTCTAGGTCCTCTCGGTAATGCACATCACTATAAGCCTTGCAAGCAATGTGACTAATGAGTTAGTTGTGGGATGATGCATTACGGAACGAGTAAAGAGACTTTCCGGTCATGAGATTGAACTAGGTATGAAGATACCGACGATCGAATGTCGGGCGAACATACCGATGACAAAGGGAATACCGTATATTGTTGTGCGGTTTGACCGATAAATATCTTCGTAGAATATGTAGGAGCCAATATGAGCATCCAAGTTCCACTATTGATTATTGACCAGAGATGTGTGTCGGTCATGACTACATAGTTCTCGAACCCATAGGGTCCGCACGCTTAACGTTCAATGACGATTTGTATTATGAGTTATGTGTTTTGGTGACCAAATTTTGTTAGGAGTCCCGGATGAGATCACAGACATGATGAGGAGTCTCGAAATGGTCGAGAGGTAAAGATTGATATACTGGCAGGTTATATACGGACACCGGAATGGTTTCGATAAGGTTCGGGGATTTTTCGGGGTACCGGGAGACTACCGGAACCCCCCGAGAAAGTTAATGGGCCTATTGGGCCATAGTGGATAGAGGCAGGCTGCCACAGGATGTGCCCCCCCCACCGCCCAAGCCCAAACCGAATTGGACTAGGGATGGCGGCGCGGCCCCCGTTTCCTTCTCCCTCTCCCTCCTTTCCCCTTCCCCCTTTCCCCTTTCCATTAATCAGAAGGAGGGGGGCCGAATCCTACTTGGACTAGGAGTCCAAGTAGGACTCGCCCCTTGGCGTGCCCCCTTAGGCCGGCCACCTCCTCCTCCCCTTTATCTATGGGGGCGGGGGGCACCCCAAAGGCACACCAAGATTTCTCTTAGCCGTGTGTTGTGCCCCCCTCCACAGTTTACCACCTCGTTCATATTGTCGTAGTGCTTAGGAGAAGCCCTGTGCGGATCACATCACCAACACCGTCGCCACGCCATCGTGCTGACGGAACTCTCCACCGACCCTCTACTGGATCAGGAGCTTGAGGGACGTCATCGTGCTGAATGTGTGCTGAACACAGAGGTGCCGTACGTTCGGTACTTGGATCGGTTGGATCGTGAAGACATTCGACTACATCAACCGCGTTAACATAACGCTTCCACTTTCGGTGTACAAGGGTACGTGGACACACTCTCCCCTCTCGTTGCTATGCATCTCCTAGTTAGATCTTGCGTGATCGTAGGAATTTTTTTGAATTACTACGTTCCCCAACACTAGCTACAGAAGGATGAGATGGAGTGGCAGTGTGCGCTCATGCTCGCCTTGGGCATCATCCGGATCTCCATGTTGCCATTTTTGGAGCCAATCCTTCTCGTCCGCAAGTTAGACAGCACGTGGCACTTTTGCATCGACTACCGCGCCCTTAACGCCCAGACACTCAAGGACAAGTTTCCTATCCCGGTGGTCGACGAGCTCCTGGAAGAGCTACATGGGGCGCGCTTCTTTACCAAGCTCGACCTCCGTTCGGGCTACCACCAGGTGCGGATGCACCTGGGCGATGTCGCCAAGACGGTGTTTCGGACTCATCACGGCCACTTTGAGTTCCTCGTGATGCCTTTTGGCCTCTCCAACGCCCCGACGACCTTCCAAGCTTTGATGAATGACATCCTCCGCCCCTACTTGTGCCGGTTTGTGCTCGTTTTCTTTGATGACATTCTTATCTATAGCGCCTCATGGGCGGAGCACCTTCAGCACATCACCATCGTCTTCAATGAGCTTCGAGCGCACCATCTTCATCTTAAGTGCTCGAAGTGCTCGTTCGGGACGTCTTCAGTCACCTACCTCGGCCACGTCATCTCTGCCGAGGGAGTTACTATGGACGCCAACAAGGTGGCGGCCGTCGCGGCCCGGCCAACACCGCACTCACCGCGGCTTGCTGGGCCTCTCGGGGTACTACTGGAAATTTATCTGGGAGTTCGGCCTCATCGCATCCCCACTCACGCGCCTACCGTGTCGTGATGCCTTTGCCTAGGATGCAGAGGCGACAGAGACGTTCTAGGCTCTCTAGGAGGCCCTCATGACGGGTCCCGTCCTCCAGATGCCTGACTTCGACCGCTCGTTCGTCATGGACTGCGACGCCTCCGGTGTGGGGTTCGTCGCCATTCTTCATTAGGGCAACGGACCGCTCACGTTCTTCAACAGGCTGTTTGCCGCACACCATCTTAAACTCGCGGCCTATGAGAGGGAGCTCATTGGCTTGGTGCGGGGCGTGCGCCACTGGCGGCCCTATCTTTGGGGCCGGTTCTTCCGGATTTGCACGGATCACTACAGCTTCAAGTTCTTATTGGACCAGAGGATGTCTACCGTGCCGTAGCACCAGTGGATCAGCGAGCTCTTTGGCCTCGACTTCACCGTAGAGTATCGCCCGGGCCGCCTAAACACCGTGGCCGACGCCCTTTCCCACCGCGACGCCAACCGCAACGTAGCCATCGGCGACTTCGATGGGCGGCGCTCTGCATCTTCTCGGGGCCCTCTTTCGCCCTCTTTGCCAACATCCGTTGGGCCACCTCGGACGTGCAGATGCTCAACTCCTTCGGCAGCGCCTTGATGCCGGCGACCTAGAGGAGCCGTGGCGCCTAGCGGAAGGCTTGCTCCAGCATGGGCGCAGTCTCTTCATGCCAGACCACGGCGACCTCCATCACCAGGTTCTGCTGCTGGCACACTCGGCCGGCCACGAGGGTGTGCAGAAGACCCTCCACCGTCTTCGTGCCGACTTCTACATCCCCGGTGAACGGGCCCTGGTCCGGGACTCAGTGCGGTCTTATGTGACGTGCCAGCGCAACAAGGCAGAGACACTTCGACCGGCTGGTCTGCTACAGCCCTTGGAGGTGCCCTCTTAGGTCTAGGCTGATATCTCCATGGACTTCATCGAGGGCCTCCCCAAGGTGGGCGGCAAGTCTGTCATCCTCACGGTGGTCGACCGCTTCTCCAAGTATGCGCACTTCATCACGCTCGACCATCCCTACACTGCCGCGTCCATGGCCCGTGCCTTCTTCTACGGGATCGTCTGCCTCCACGAGTTTCCCTCCTCGATCGTCAGCGACCCGGACCCGGTGTTCACGGGGCATGTCTCGCGCGATCTCTTCCGGATGGCGGGCGTGAAGGTCCACCTGAGCAGGCCTTCCATCCTCACACGGACGACCAATACGAGGTGGTCAACAAGGTGATTTCCATGTATTTGCGTTGTGTCACCGGTGATCGTTCTCGCACTTGGGTGGACTGGCTTGCATGGGCGGAGTACTGCTAAAACACCTCTTATCACTCCCCCCTGTGTGCCACGCCGTTCGAGGTGGTCTATGGCAGACCACCCCCGCCCATCCTCCGGTTGACCCGGAGACGGCTCGGACGGAGGCGGCAGGCGACCTTCTTCGCGGTCGCGATGAGATGCTTGCGGAGGTGCGGCAATGTCACATTCAGGCCCAGCAGCTGGCCAACTACTACTACGACGGCCACCACCGTGAGGCAGAGTTCGCGGTGGGCAACTAGGTGTGGCTGCGCCTTCTTCACCGCTCTATGCAGTCCTTTGACCCGCGCGCGAAGCGCAAGCTGGGCCCTTGCTACGCCGGCCCATTTTCCATGCTGGAGCACATCAAAAAGGTGGCCTACCACCTTCACCTTCCGGCCGGTGCTCGCATCCATGACGTCTTCCATGTTGGGCTGTTGAAGCCTTTCTGTGGGGAGCCACCTGCGGCCACGCCGGCGCTTCCTCCGACCTCCGACGGGCGCCTCCTTCCTGGGCCAGCGAAGGTGTTGCAGGCCCAGCTCCGTCGCGGGGTGTGGTACTTGTTGATCCAGTGGGACGGCCTTCCGGAGGAGGAGACCACTTGGGAGCAGCGCGACGAGTTCTGCCAACACTACCCAGACTTCTAGCTCGAGGACGAGCTGTTTGCGCAGGCGGGGAGAGATGTTATGACCGGGATAACTTATACCCGGAGGAGGCCCATTGGGCATGTTTAGTTTGGGACTTAGCCTTAGAGTTATCTTATTTTTATTAGCATCGGGATAATATAAACAACTGTAAAGACTCTTTTAGAAATCAAGCAATAAGACAATTCTATTGACGGCTCCCCGAGGAGCCGGAACCCTAAACCCTGGCTGCCTCTTGCCATTGCGCCCGCCTCCTCCCTCGCGCACGACAGTGCCCAGCCGCCGACGACCGCGAGTCCGTCCACTTCCAGCACCCTCCTTCCCCTACAACCTCCGGCCAAGACCCGGTAGAACCCTAGTTCCTACCAAAATCATTATGCATGCACGTTGCCAATTAGCACAAATAGGGATGCAAATTATCCTAGAGAGTTAGAACACCAATAATTATTTAACCATGCATGGTGCACTCATACATAACATAAGACTCAAAAAGAACAATTTGTAGACATGATATATATATATAATTCAAATATGTATGAAAACTTTGTCATACAATAGCTATTCTTCCAAGATAAAAATTTAGCTAGCTTTATCACCTAAGATTGCTACTTCCAAATAGTCAATTGAATAATTATCTCTCTGCCATCACCATGATATTTGTGTACCTTCTCTTATATTTTGTTGTCATACAACAGCTGTTCTTCCTAGATACCTTATCTTATATTTTTCTGTCATGCAAAAGTTGTTCTTCCTACATAAAAAATTTAGATAGCTTTTATAATCTTTGTTCACTACTTGTAATTATTGTTCTTTCCTGAAGATCTTGCAGCAGCCCCAGTCAACTAATTCACATTCTATTCTACGGATTGTGCCATATACCTTTCAAAATCTCATGCACATCAAGCTACGTTTTAGACTTCTTTTACCAGTGAATCACTACTCTACCTACATCTCTCTCCCCACTACGCCCTCTATCCATCCATCCATCCATCTATCTATCTATCTATCTATCTATCTCGCTCCACTCCCTCTCTCTCTCATAATTAACTTAACTTTCTCCGCAATGTCACTGAAAAAATAAGTTTGTTGTGAAAGGAAGTAGATACAGTGGTTCAGATTTCTCTACGTAACCAACACAAGCTTGCCTATTGCATGCATATTTATGGATATTTATCACTCATTACTATAGAATAAGAAATCTAAAGTTAGCCCAAGATGCAACCATTGAAATTCCCTCCTAGAAAACCCAATGAAGGAAATACTTTTTGTCAAATAAGATATATCAACGGAATTATTTTTCACTGCCAGTTAGCTAACACAATGTTGGAGATTATATACATGCCTTTTCTTTAGATGTAAATTGATGAGACTCTAGTATGTACCTCAGGTCAGACGAAGTCCCGACACAGGGAGGAGGCGTCGGGCTAAGCCATGTCGACAAGCTCTATTGCGAGCAACTCCCATGGCGCTCGAGGTCCTCACGTCGCCAACCGATGGATCCGACCTTCCCCTTGCTGGATCAGGTCCACCACGAGCCTCAAGCTACCCTGCCGTTGTGCTCCTTCTCTTCCTCGCCACTGGCAAGTCCCGTCGTCGTACCTGCGTCACTCATCTCCATGGATCCCCTTTTCTCTGGTATAGGTTTTTTTTCCATTTATGTAGTTATAGTCCATAGATTGTGTTTTAACACACACATAAAAATATTACAATTATCCATTGGTTGGATTTCTAGAGTAATGGCATTGCACTAAATTTTGGTACAACAATATGCGGTTATGCTTGGAAATTCTATGGGTAACATTTTGGAATGACGATATTGATCAATTCATGAAACCACTCTATAAACACCAAAGATGAAGTCATTCAGATGTAAATCAAGATATAAGCTTAAAATTTGTGTATGAATACAAAAAGAAGCATGACCATTCTGCAATGTTTACAGATTATTATAATCCTTCAAAAGTCTAATGGAAAAATGAGATAGAAATAGAGAAAGAGGTCAACACTGACTAATGAAATGAAGGAGAAATCTGTCGCATTCACAACCTCTCCCTGATGCGGTCATTGGCCATGAAGGGGACCTGCATATCATAGGATAAACTAGGGATTTATTAAAACAGAGCCATGTGTATCCAAATAAAGAGATGTGGAAATTCGAGCTCATCGGTCGATCCAAGTAACATAAGAAATTAGACGGGACACAAATGGTAGTGCCATATACAAATGTATCTATCTGCTACAGTATAAGTATGAACAGAGAAAATGAAAGAAGCATGCATATTATTTATATGCAGAAGCACATATACTATGGCTGAAAAAAGAGTTAGTGGTGATATTGACCAGATCGGAAATTCAGAGCTTTTCATATTGCAATTCAGATAGATGAAATGAGCAGCACGGCTTCGTCCATCTCTTTGTTGGTGGATCTGAATTGCAGAAAATTCAGATAGATAAAAGAGCAGCACGACACCACGGCCTACTGCTATTTGTTCATCATGGCTGAATCTCATCTGTAGAAAATTCAGATAAGAGGAAAATAGCAGCACGGTCTACTGCTATTTGTTCATCACAGCTGGATCTCATCTACATCCACATGGAGTGGCCACTAAACGCTTGCCTCCGCTCTCGTGTAGTGCAGCCTTGGCAAGCCGCCTCCGGTCGCCTCCTCCGTCCTTCCGACAAGGCCAGTGCCTCCACCAGCCGACCCGAAGACTCCAAATCCCACCCCTCCCCTAATACTTTGTCCATTAAACTCGATGGAGAGGCGCTTGCACACGAAAGCAGTAGCAGTTCGCCTAAGACTACGTCTCCAACCGCCCGTAGCCGCGCATGGTGCCCAAGCGCTCGATATTCCCCACACCTCACCCTCGCCGGTGAGCAGCAGAGTCTCCGCCGCCGCTTCCTTTCCCTTCTATATCCCACCTCCCTTTAAATCTCATCCCGCCATGATCACTTGCAGTAGCTCACCGAGCAACACCCCCAACCTCGTCGGCCTTCCGCGCGCCTCTCTGACCCTCCTCCGCCTGGATCCACCGTTGGTAGCTGTTGCTGTCAAAACCGGTGGATCTCAGGTAGGGGGTCCCGAACTGTGCGTCTAAGGTCAATGGTAATAGGACTATAGGAGACAAGGGACACAATGTTTACCCAGGTTCGGGCCCTCTCTATGGAGGTAATACCCTACTTCCTTCTTGATTGATCTTGATGAATATGAGTATTACAAGAGTTGATCTACCACGAGATCGTAATGGCTAAACCCTAAAAGTCTAGCCTGTCTGACTATGATTATGAGGATATCTGTCTACGGACCTAGCCCTCCAATTTATATAGACACCGGAGGGATCTAGGGTTACATAAGGTCGGTTACAGAGAAATTAATCTTCATATTCGGACGCCAAGCTTGCCTTCCATGTCAAGAAGAGTCCCATCCGGACACGGTAGAGTCTTCGGTCTTTGTATCTTCACAGCCCATCAGTCCAGCCCATGTCTAATAGGTCAGACGCCCGAGGACCACTTAGTCTAGGACTCCATCAGTAGCCCCTAAACCAGGCTTCAATGACGAGGTGTCCGGCGCATAGATTGTCTTCGGCATTGCAAGGCGGGTTCTCCTTTCCGAATACTCCAAGATAGTCTTCAGAAGCAATGAATGTGTCCAGATCTGCAACACAAGTACCACACACTACCACAGAGAATATAATATTGCACGAGTCCAATCCGCTGACAACTTTTTGTAATGTGACATCACATTTGCTTGGTCATCATTTCGAACCATTTTCCGTCTGCCGTTCCACGTTTCGAAACGCGGTTTTCATAGGCACGTCTTATCGAAGCAGAGATCGTGTCCCCTTATTGTGGGATTCTCATCAATACGGGCGTGGGTAATCTAACCGTGCCGTTTACAAAGCCCTTGGGAACAGGCGAGTTTTAAGGAGAGTGGGGAGGCGCTTGATATTCACTGCCTTTATAAGGAGATGAGGATTCCCTTTTCTTCACCCATGCCTTCTCTCTTTCTTTGCCCTTCCATTCTCAAGCTCCAGTGCCCAAGTCCTCATTCTTTCTGCCTCAAGGAAGAACTCAACCATGTCCAGATCTGGAGGGCAAGGCAAGTGGATGGCCTCCTCTGTTAGGGAGAGGGACATCACCAGGCTTCGGGAGGCTGGGTATCTGGCGATAAAAATCGCCCACCGGCTTCCAACCAAGCGGCAAATCGTCCCCACCCCGAAGCCCAACGATAGGGTGGTGTTCATCCCTCATTTCGTCCATGAGTTAGGGTTTCCTCTCCACCATTTTGTCTGCGGGCTTATGTTCTATTACGGGCTAGACTTCCATGACCTAGCCCCAAATTCTTTCGTCAACATCTCGGCATTCATTGTCGTGTGTGAGGCGTTCCTTTGCATCCAACCCCACTTCATACTGTGGCTCAAGATTTCCAACGTGAAGCCAAAGGTGGTGGATGGCCAGCACGCGGAGTGTGGAGGCGCCATGGTGAGCAAGCTGCCCAATGTCACATGGCCCAAGGGTACTTTTGTGGAGACCGTCAAGGAGTGGCGGGAACTGTGGTTCTATATCACAAAGCCCTGCGACGCCACCTGGGCCGCGGCTTCCGAATTCAAGTTCGGATCTCGAACGCGGCTCACCTCCTAGACAGAGAAGGACCCAAATTGGTCTTCGTTGGAAAAGCTGATAACGCTGCAGACGCGCATTCAAAGCATGGTGGATAAAAACATCAAGCTCGTTGACATAATCCAGGTGATGCTAGTTCGTCGGATCCTCCCATGCCAAAGCCGAAGCTGCCCCTTATGTGAATTCGACACGAAGAAGCACCAAACCTTGGAAAGGCTCTTCGGAACCACTCACAAAGATGCCTGGAAGTTGCGCTTTAAGGGCAACGAGATGCCGCCAGCCATAGACTCGGACCGCGGGCACGATATTACCCATTCTGCCAATGCGGTAAGCCTTTCACGTCCCCAGACGCATCCTCTACTTGCTTGTTTCAAGGAGGATATCTAAACTTTATTTTTTTTCAGGTATGGATGGAGAGGGCGGAGCGGATTCAATGTTCGGCTCCGCGGCCCGAGGAACCAGTCATCCCGCTGTTGGAGAAGATGCTGGTGCCAGCACCCTATAAGGCGCCAGAGAAGAAGGCCAAGGGGGTCCGGAGTGGCCCCCGCCGCAAGGGAGCTTCGAACGTGTCGTCCGAAGACAAGACTCACTCCTCCGCCGCCGAAAATGATGCCAAGGAGGAGGAATAATGCACCTCTCCCCCTGATGGGGGGAGGAAGAAGAGGGTGGCCTCCACAAATCTGGAGGCGGAGGCGCCCAAGAGGGGGAAGGGTCCCCTTGCTGATAACTCTGCATGGGACGTCGACAGTATCCCAGAGCGATGCCCCCGAAACAAGCCTCTGGGCGCGTTGTAAGTACTAAAAACCCGCATATGTCCATGCATACGACATCTCTTGATTCATAATATTAATATGTTAATTTATGCCATTGCAGTCCGGCCCATGACAGCTCCCTGCGATCCTCATCGAGAGGTTCGTTGGATTCAAAGGCGATGGCCAGCGATTCACCGCCGGCCGCTCACTCTCCCATGGCCAAGGGCGACGATGAGGTGTTGTCCCAAGGGACCTTCCCCGGCCTGGGAGAGGTTCAGGAGGCCGCCAGGGTGACGCCGGAGGGCGAAACCTCGGCTGCCGGACACATGGGGGAGCAGACCCCCATGGCGACTGGGGATGGGGGCTTTGCTTAGTTCGGCCCCCAGCCGAATACAAGTCCGGAGACCTATACAGCTCCGGAATCTGGCGAGCAACCTCCTTCGAAAGAAGGGGGTGTGCCTATTACGCCAGTGACCTCTGTCCAACCAGAGGCACTGGATAATCTACTAGAAGCGCTACGAGGCGCTTCCATTGTGGATGAACACCGTATCCTTATGGGTACGGTGATTAATAGGGTTCAGTCCATCAAGAGCGGACTAATCGAAGCCTGCAGCAGCCTGCTACCAGGTTTTGAAGTAAGCGACGCAAAATAGAAAATCCCAATATAGATAGTAGACCCCAAGACACTGTCCGGTGTTCGGAAAGAAGAGTTGGACAGAGGATCAATTTATTTTCACAGGAAACTAACTAAATATGTCTTATATGAATAAGCATGCGTCGTTGCTGGCCGTGACCTCACACACTGCCGAAGTCTCCGTACTAAAGCAGAGACTGGAGCAGGCCGAGGAGGAGCTCGGCCAAGCACAGAAGCAGCTAGAAGACAAGCAGGGTATTTACTGACTTATTGTATATTCGGAAAGAATAAATAATGCATATTGACCGTAGTGCCATGATATGTGTAGGAGCGGCGACCGAGGTCGAGGTCCTTAAACAGGCCCGGGCCGAGGCCGAGGAGAAAGCTGCCGAGGAAAAAGCCGCTCGTGAGAAGCACGAGGCCAGGCTTGATGAGGTGCAGCAAGAGCTCCAGGATGCAGTGAAGAAATGTGAATACTTGGAGCGCGACATTTCGGCTCGAGAGACCAAACTCGCAAAGGCCCGCCAAAGCGCGGAAGAGGCCCGGGTTGAGGCACAGGGCGCCCTCCAGGAGATCCAGGAGGCCAAGAAAATCACGGCGTGTAAGGCGTTTAGTATGCAAAGCAAGTATGTGAAGAAGAAGTATATCTTACTAACTCGGATTCAGAGTTCTCCAGGGGTGTTTGCAGATCTGCTGCGCAGTGTGTCTGATGCTGCGAAGTTCTTCCGGGCCGAAGAAGGGAGCTCAACGGAGAAGCTGTTCTGGTCGCAATATCTTGCGCCAGAGCATCCAGTGCCTTTTAACGATCGGCTAAAACAGCTGGTTGAGCTGCATAGGGTGGCCGGACTGGCCATGAAGGATTTAATAATCTGGCTGTGGCCTGCCGAAGCTATACCCGGCAGCTACTTCGGGCTCGTGAAGCGGCTGGTGAATGCCTGCCCTCGGCTGGATGTCATCAAGCGGTCGGTCTGCATCGAGGGTGCGCGCATGGCCTTCGCCCACATCAAGGTGTGGTGGGAGAAGATGGACGCTGTCAAGCTTAGGACCAGGGGACCGCTAGAGGGCAAGGAGCACCGCACGCCTGAGCGGTATTTTGAAGACGTCCTGGAGGAGTCTCGTATTGTGGCGACGCAATGTGCGCAAGACATTATTTTTGAATGAATACATTCATGTTGTCTCTCCCTTGTATGATGAAACAAAGTCGTTTTGTAATATAATGTTTGTTACTTAAAAAATTTCACCTGCTATGCAGGCGTGTTGTGTGAAATCTGAGAGTTGGCCAGTCGTCGTCTTCTGCCCCCACGTAGGTAGTACGGGGGTGTTCGAGATGTAATCTAAACACTCTTGATCCAATTATTTGGTCCTTGAAGGAGGTGTTTAGCATGACGAACCAAGCAATCGGACTGTGCGGCTGTAGCACCCTCACTAAGCCATAGGAGTTTGACAATAAAAATATAGGCGCAACCCCTAGTATCCGAACTAGGATGCTGTAAACACCTGATCGGGTAAGTACCGATCCCTCGCGTAACGTGGAAAAAATCTCTAAAGATTTGAGACCTCCGTAGAACTGACCGGCTCTCGCCGCATCATGACATTCAATTTTTGGCTTTCTCTACAGAGGTGCTCATCCGGGTAAACCATGGCACAATCGCAGTAGTTCTCCCTTTACTACCCTAGCCAATATAACGGAACGTAAGGTAGCAAGCACAGGAGCCGGGCAACCCAACTATTGACCAAAGACATGATTCGGAGCCAATGCATATAGTGCTAAATTCGGGGTGTCGAACTATACTGTAAAAAGTGTTCGGGCTTTGTTGCCGTGTTGCGGGGCGCTATGAAGCCCTCGACAAATTGAAACGTACCGAAGTGTACGGGTGCTATTTGATAAAGTTATCAAAAAAGAAAAAGAAGAAAGGGTAGTAAGCTAAAGCCGTAAAATTTGGGCCGCAAACTGTTTCCATTATAATTTCATTAGTCTGTTAAAGCGCATTTATACAAGTAGTGCAATAAGCAGAAGGCTATTTAGTATTTCTTAACCAAGGGAGAGCTGCATGTGGGTCCTGAAAAACAGGTAAAGGGATCGTTAAACAAACCACCTAAAAATTCCCCAGTACATCCATGCTTCTTGTCATCTTGGTGTATTTATCCTTTGAAAAGAACCGATGATCAAGCCGTCAGGGAAGGCCTGTGAAAAAGAAACCTGAAAAGGAGAAAAAAGGAAACAGTGAAAGTATGTGTGTCCGAGGGCGGTCGAGCCGTATTGTGGATCACAAGCTAGTTATGCCTCCGTCTATGCCCATGGTATTTTGAGTGCATAGTTATGTACGCGAGGTATGGATGCCGCCGCTTGATCGGGGCTGGGACGGAGGCCGAATTGCTAGTCGAACTCTTGATGAGCCAAGCTGTCCTTCTGCAGAATAGTCCAGACTCTTTTGATAGTGTCCAGGAGCTCTGCCGCCGAATTAAGGTTCTGCTTGAAAAGGCCGCTCTGTACTTCTGCTGCTAAGGCAGCGGTGTGCTCCTCAATGCGGAGGGAGCGTTCCGTGTTTCCATTAACGGTTATGACACCGTGTGGTCCGGGCATCTTCATCTTGAGGTAAGTATAATGTGGCACCGCGTTGAGTCGAGCAAATGCGGTTCGTCCAAGCAGTGCATGATAGCCACTGTGAAAGGGGACGATATCGAAGATTAACTCCTCGCTTCGAAAGTTGTCCGGGGATCCGAAGACAACCTCTAGTGTGATTGAGCCAATATAGCGGGCCTCTACACCTAGTATGACTCCTTTAAAGGTAGTCTTTGTGGGCTTGATCCGTGATAGATTAATAGCCATTGTGCGTATGATATCCTGAGAGAGCAGGTTGAGGCTGCTGCCACCGTCCATCAGGACTCACGTCAGGTGGAACCCATCAATTATTGGGTCCAGGACCAGTGCGGCTGAACTCCCATGACGGATACTGGTCGGATGATCCCGATGATCGAAAGTGATCGGGCATGACGACCATGGATTAAATTTTGGGGCGACTGGCTCTACCGCATATACGTCCCTGGGCGCGCGCTTGCGCTCCCTCTTGGGGATGTGGGTAGCGTATATCATGTTCACCATTTTAACCTGAGGAGGAAACTTCTCCTGTCCCCCTGTGTTCGGTAGCTGGGGCTCCTCGTCGTCGTCCTTGCTTTGTGATCCCTTCTCTTTGCTTTCGGCATTTAACTTGCCGACCTGTTTGAAAACCCAACAATCTCTGTTGGTATGATTGGCTGGTTTGTCTGGGGTGCCATGGATCTAGCACGGACGATCGAGTATGCGGTCCAAGCTGGATGAGCCCGAATTGTTCTTTTTGAACGGCTTCTTCTGCTGACTGGACTTAGGGCCACTAAATCCGGCATTAACCGCCGTATCATCGGTGTTGTCATTGTTGGTTCGACGCTTGTGTCTATTGCGTCGGGACTTGTCATTGCTATTTCTGGCTTCAGAGGTGCCAGAGTTGCTTGCATTGTTTTTGTTACGGGCCAGCCAACTATCTTCACCCGCACAAAAGTGGGTCATGAGTGCCGTGAGGGCTGCCATGGACTTCGACTTTTCTTGGCCGAGGTAGCGAGCGAGCCATTCGTCGCGGATGTTGTGTTTAAAGGCCGCAAGGGCTTCGGCATCCGAACAGTCGATGATCTGGTTCTTTTTAGTTAGGAACCTAGTCCAAAATTTCCTGGCTGACTCTCCGGGCTTGTGAACTATATGGCTTAGGTCATTGGCGTCTTGTGGCCGGACATATGTACCTTGGAAGTTGTCGCGGAAGGCGTCTTCCAAATCCTCCCAGTTGCTAATAGAGTTTTCGGCCAGACTGTTTAACTAGTGCCAAACTGGACCTTTGAGTTCTAACAGGAGGTATTTGATGGCATGGAGGTCATCTCCGCGGGCCATATGGATATGGAGAAGAAAATACTCAATCCACACCGCGAGATTAGTTGTTCCATCATATGATTCAATATTCACGGGTTTAAACCCTTCTGGGAATTCATGCTCCATTACTTCGTTAGTGAAGCAAAGAGGGTGTGCGGCGCCTCTATATCGGACCACATCGCGACGTAGCTCCGATGGAGTCTGTCTGTGGTTTTTGGCCCGCGCATGACTAGGCTTGTCACGTCCGAATAGATAGCCATTGTCACGTGTCGGGGCACGTCCTCGCGATCCGTAGATTGATCTAGTATGTCCTGCTCTATTGTCCAGGTCCTGCCGAAGGTCATATGTATAACCACGACCTATTTTATCTCTGCCTTTACGATGAGGCGGGGCAGGCTGGTGTTCGTCTTGAGTTGCTGTTTTATCCCGACCACGTGGCGGTCGGTCAGGCGCATTGCGCGATGATGTTACGGGCTCCGGTGCCTCGTCGTCGAACTGAGGTAGCAATTTGGGCTTCGGGTAGCTTTTGGCTGGGCGCTTGAGGCCGTATTCTTCGACTGCTAGGACATCGGTCCATCTATCATTGAGCAGATCTTGGTCAGCTTGAAGCTGCTGCTGCTTCTTTTTCGGGCTCCTTGCAGTGGCTATTAGCTGGCGCTTAAAGTGCTCCTGCTCGAGAGGTTCCTCAGGTATGATAAAATACTCGTTGCCGAGGCTCACCTCCTCCTCGGAGAGTGAGAGATAACTACTGTCCTCCGAGTCTTCATTTATGGCATGCTCATTAGGGCTAACTTGCCCATCTTCCCGATCGTCCTGTTCGACAGTTCGTTCGTCGGGATCTTCTTTGTCTTCGGCACCGTCCGGAGTGTTATCGTCTCCCGTGCCGGTGTTGCTGTCTTTTTCACGACGTGACTTAGAGTGGCGCCGATGAAGCCGACGTTTTGGTTGTATCATAGGAGGTTTGTCCTCAACTGTATCTTCTTTGTCATCGTCGTTAATTCTTTTAGGTGTATGCACCATGTACACGTCGTAAGAAGAGGTGGTCGTCCAGCGTTTGGTAAACGGCGGGTCTTGGCCCTACTCCACATCGGCATCGTCGTCCATACCATTGATGTCTTCAGAGCCTTAATCGAGCATGTCGGTTAAGTCTTCGACAGTGGCTATGAAGTGGGAGGTGGGTGGGAAGCAAAATTCTCCATCATCAGCCTCCAGTTCGAATCGGATATAATTCAGCTCTGAGCCCCCCGCTAAGGATAGTGCTCTTAACGAGTTTAACACGTCGCGCAAAGGCGAGTATCGGAAGATGTCCGCGGAGCTGAATTCGACGATCGATGACCGACCAAGCTCGACATACGCGGGCGGACAAGGCTTAGAACCTGTAGACGGACGAGTCCATGGTTCCGGTGACACAGATGTCACTTGAAGTTAGGTCTGTGTGCGGCTCCAACGCCGCTGAGTCTGCTGCTTCCGCGGCGGGGTTGAGCTTCTCATCCTCGGATTGCGCAATCTGCTCCGGATCTGAGGCCAGAGCAGCTACAGGTACTATCTCCTGGGTATGGTCCGATGACAGTTTTATGTCGTGTTCATCGTGGTGGCAGGGAGCAGCTGTCGTGGTCTCGAATCCATCGAAGATCACGTCATCGTGGATATCCGCGACATAATTCAAGCTTCCAAATCTGACCTGATGGCCAGGGGCGTAGCTTTCAACCTGCTCCAGATGGCCAAGTGAGTTGGCCCACAATGCGAAGCCGCCGAATACGAAGATCTGTCTAGGGAGGAAGACTTCCCCTTGGACAGCATTGTTGTAGATGGTCGAAGGAGCCATCAAACCTTTTGACGACGTCATAGTGGAACTCTCAATGAAAGCACCAATGTTGGTGTCAAAACCGGCGTATCTCGGGTAGGGGGTGCCGAACTGTGTGTCTAAGGTCAATGGTAACAGGAGACAAGGGACACAATGTTTACCCATGTTCGGGCCCTCTCTATGGAGGTAATACCGTACTTCCTGCTTGATTGATCTTGATGAATATGAGTATTACAAGAGTTGATCTACCACGAGATCATAATGGCTAAACCCTAAAAGTCTAGCCTATCTGACTATGATTATGAGGATATCTGTCTACGGACCTAGCCCTCCGGTTTATATAGACACCGGAGGGATCTAGGGTTACATAAGGTCGGTTACAGAGAAAGGAATCTTCATATTCGGACTCCAAGCTTGCCTTCCACATCAAGGAGAGTCCCATCCGGACAACGTAGAGTCTTCGGTCTTTGTATCTTCACAGCCCATCTGTCTGGCCCATGTCTAATAGGTCAGACGCCCGAGGATCCCTTAGTCCAGGACTCCCTCAGTAGCCCCTGAACCAGGCTTCAATGACGAGGTGTCCGGCACGCAGATTGTGTTCGGCATTGCAAGGCGGGTTCTCCTTTCCGAATACTCCAAGATAGTCTTCGGACGCAATGAACGTGTTCGGATCTGCAACACAAGTACCACACACAACCGTAGAGAATATAATATTGCACGAGTCCAATCCACTGACAAATTTTTGTAATGTGAAATCACGTCTGCTTGGTCATCATTTCGAACCGTTTTCCGTTTGCCGTTCTAGGTTTTGAGACGCGGTTTTCATAGGCACGTCTTGTTGAAGCAGAGATCGTTTCCCCTTATTGTGGGATTCTCATCAATACGGGCGTGGGTAATCTAACCGTGCCGTTTACACAACCCTTGGGAACAGGCGAGTTTTAAGGCGAGTGGGGAGGCGCTTGATATTCACTGCATTTATAAGGAGATAAGGATTCCCTTTTCTTCACCAACGCCTTCTCTCTTTCTTTGCCCTTCCATTCTCGAGCTCCAGCGCCCAAGTCCTCATTCTTTCCGCCTCAAGGAAGCACTCAACCATGTCCAGATCTGGAGGGCAAGGAAAGTGGATGGCCTCCTCCGTTAGGGAGAGGGACATCACCAGGCTTTGGGAGGCCGGTATCTGGCGAAAGAAATCGCCCACCGGCTTCCAGCCAAGGGGAAAATCGTCCCCACCCCGAAACCCAACGAGAGGGTGGTGTCCATCCCTCATTTCATCCACGGGTTAGGGTTTCCTCTCCACCCTTTCGTCCACGGGCTTATGTTCTATTACGGGCTAGACTCGCATGACCTAGCCCCAAATTCTTTCGTCAACATCTCGGCATTCATTGTCGTGTGTCAGGCCTTCCTCCATATCCAACCCCACTTCAGACGGTGGCTCAAGATTTCCAATGTGAAGCTGAAGGTGGTGGATGGCCAGCATGCGGAGTGCGGAGGTGCCACGGTTAGCAAGCTGTCCAATGTACATGGCCCAAGGGTACTTTTGTGGAGACCGTCAAGGAGTGGCCGAAACTATGGTTCTATATCACAGAGCCCCGCGACGCCACCTGGGCCGCGGCTTCTGAATTCAAGTCCGGAGCTCGAACCCGGCTCACCACCTGGACAGAGAAGGGCCCAAATTGGTCTTCGTTGGACGAGCTGATAGCGCTGCAAACGCGTATTCAAAGCATGGTGGATAAAAACATCAAGCTCGTCGACGTAATCCAGGTGATGCTGGTTCACCGGATCCTCCCGTGCCAAAGCCGAAGCTGCCCCTTATGGGAATTCGACCCAAAGAAGCACTCTTCGGAACCACTCACGAAGATGCCTGGATGTTGCTCTTTATGGGCAACGAGACACCGCCAGCCATAGACTCGGACCGCGGGCACGATATTACCCATTCTGCCAATGCGGTAAGCCTTTCACGTCCCCAGACGCATCCTCTACTTGCTTGTTTCACGGAGGATATCTAAACTTTATTTTTTTTCAAGTATGGACGGATAGGGCAGAGCAGATTCAATGTTCGTCTCCACTGCCCGAGGAACCAGTCATTCCGCTCCTGGCGAATATGTTGGTGCCGGTTCCCTATAAGGCGCTGGAGAAGAAGGCCAAGAAGAAGGCCAATGTGGTCCGGGGTGGCCCCGCCGCAAGGGAGCTTCGGACGTGTCGTCCGAAGACAAGACTCACTCCTCCGCCGCTGAAGATGATGACAAGGAGGAGGAAGAATGCACCTCTTCTCCTAATGGGGGGAGGAAGAAGAGGGTGGCCTCCACAAATCTGGAGGCGGAGGCGCCCAAGAGGGGGAAGGGTACCCTTGCGGATAACTCCGTGTGGGACCTAGCCCTCTGGTTTATATAGACACTGGAGGGATCTAGGGTTACATAAGGTCGGTTACAGAGAAAGGAATCTTCATATTCTGACGCCAAGCTTTCCTTCCACGTCAAGGAGAGTCCCATCCGGACACGGGTAGAGTCTTTGGTCTTTGTATCTTCACAGCCCATCAGTCCAGCCCATGTCTAATAGGTCAGACACCTGAGGACCCCTTAGTCTAGAACTCCCTCAGCAGCCGCATGTCGCCGTTCTCCAGGGTAGGACGTGGGAGGCGGCCGACGGCGCTTTCAGGCAAGGCAGGGCGGCGCATGGCAAGAGGCGACCTGCGATGCGCGATGAGGCGTGTCGGTGCACAAAAGGAGGGGTCCTATTTTGTACCCCTTTACTTGTGCACGGGCAGTTGGAGTCGCGCCTGCGGCCACACCTAGCGGGGTAGAGGAAGGAAGCAAAGCCACAAGGAAACAAGAGCAACGCCAAGCCAGAAACGCGAAGAGCAGGAGGGCGAGGTGATCCCCCCGGCAAGGCCCTTGCCGGGGCGGCCTCCACAGCCCTGGCAAGAACCTTGCCGGGGCAACTTGGCCAACACCAGCAGAGCCGCCACCCTTGAGCCCAAGGGTTCGAAAACCATCGACCACTTTGGAACTAAGGCTCGGGAGGCACCTCCATGGTGGCATGCAGATCTTTGTGGAGACCAGAAGCACACAAGACTAGATGACAACCAAAAGTTGACAATCCTTGGCAAGATCCTTGCCAAGGATACCCACGAGACCCCCGGCAAGACCCTTGCCGGGGCCCCGACAAGACTCTTGCCAAAAACATCCGTTGGGCCGCAGCCAGGCCCACATCTGCCTAGACTCCACCATCGTTCCCATGCAGGTGCCAGCCCACTAGCTAGGGAGGCACCTGCGTGGCGACGTGCGGCCTCTACGCCGACTCGGCAAGCACCTGCGTTGTGGCATGCAGTTCTTCGTGAAGACTCTGCCACCGCACCAACTCAGCAGCCAACCAACGTGGCACTACACGCCTCGTCAGTTCGGACGCACGTCGAAGCCAGGTGAGGCGGCGACAGCTGGGACGAGCTTCCTTGCTGTCCCCGATAAGCAAGAAGGGCACGTTGGCAGCACATTAAATGCATTTGTCCTACGGTGCCAGGAGATAGGCTCGATTACGGTATAGCTTTCCACCTCTTGTGTACCACTATGGCAGCCCCTTTGACTATAAAAGGAGGCCCGCGGCGTACTGTGAGAGGATTCAGATTTTTTGGACCCTGCACGCCTTGTAGCTAGTCCAAGAACACCAGATAAATGGAAACCAGTAGGAGTAGGGTATTACGCATCACTTGCGGCCCGAACCTGGATAATCTCCTTGCATTGGTCTTTCAATCCCGCTCTTTCCATAGCCCCGCGCCCGCCAGCCGTAGCAAAAAGGGATTCCTCGTGATCTCGTAGGTGTCGATTCCCCCGCTGAACTCATATACGAGACACCTCGAGTGCTCGCTTATAATGAGCTTGAGCAAGAGCAGTTGCGCAAAGATGATGCGACGCTCCTTGAGGAAGATTGTCTTCGGGCTGCTGTGCGAGCCGCTCGATATCAGCAAGCCTTGCGCTGCTATCATAGCCGCAAGGTTCACGCCCGAAGCCTTGAGGAAGGCGACCTTGTTCTTCGGCAGATCCAATCTCCCAAGAATCCAAACAAGTTGACGCCGAGGTGGGAAGGCCCTTATCGGGTAATACGAGTCACCAGACCTAGCGCAGTCTGCCTGGAGACCGAAGATGGCATTCCGGTGAGCAACTCCTGGAATATTGAACATCTTCGCAAGTTTTACCCCTAAGGCGCGGTCGCCGGGAGCCCCGGCAACCCTCGTTTCATACTAGCCTTGCCGCCGAGGCATGTAACCCTATGTATGGAACCAGGCGCAGACCCTGTGCGCAGTTAGGGAAAAGGAATCCCTTAGTATGTATAGTTTCCTGTCAATTTCCATGTTTGTGTATATACGTACATGCATGCTTGTCCAGGATACTGTGCTGCTTTCTGATTCCAGTAAATGTTAGTGAACCATCGAGGTTCCGTGCTTTTATCCTCACTTCTTTCCAGTCACGGGAAAGATGCGCGATCCCGCCAAGGACCCGACTCTAGCAAGAAGTTGAGAAGACCGCCCGGCATGGCGATCCCTGGCAAACCAAACAGATAAAGTTTACCTCTTGCCCATTCGTATTCGTAACCTGTGACTTGTGCATTAGAAAACCTCTCCACTCATCTTTAAGGACACGGGGGCTCCCATTTCCGACTCGAACGCTGCTTCAGTCAAAATGGTCTTGGTGACCCATGTCAAAAAGAGGTGGACGGGGGACTGGGCCCTTTGTGTGTAACCCGGCAGATGTGATTCTCCGACAGGCACAAGGGGCGCCGGCGAGGTGGCTTGCCGGAAGGACTCGTTTATTTACACTAAGGAGGCATTTCGCCTCCACATGAACATACACGTGCACGAGTTACCGGCAGGACTAGACTTTTTCATTAATATTCTAATGCAAGTACAAAGGTTACATGATACTAGCATGGGCTCGAGAGATTACATTATATAGAAATTAAGATTTGGCAAGTGCCTACAATTTAAAAAAGAAAGATAGGTTCCCCATGATCTCCGTTCTTGCCCCTTTCCTCCTAGGTGCGACAGGTGAAGGCAGAAACGGAGCGGTAGGGAGCGCGCCGATGGAGAGCTTGACGAGGAAGACCCTTGGCAGGGCGTGGCGCTGAGGGAGGGGGCTGCGCAGTTAGTTGGAGTCGGAGTCGACGTCCTCCCGCTTGACGCCCTCGTCGTCCCTGTCGCTGTCCTCCTCGTCACTCCCGCTCGAGGAGGAGGGTTCGCCGTCAGAAGAGCTCTCCGCACAACACCTTAAGCGAGTTCCCAAGAGCCCAAAGACCTTGACGGAGAGTAGGCCGTCCTCCATCAGTTTGAATTGGCGGACGAGCCCCTCCGATAGCCTATGGGCACGGGTGAAGGTCCTCCATCCACGGAGGAGCTACATAACATGAGGGGCTGGGAAGTCGACGTCGACCCACATGCTGCCATTCCCGCAGCACCTCATATGCATTCTCAAGGCCCGAGGCGGGTCAAGCTCCATCTCCCGAGCAAACGGAGTGGGAAGACGAAGACGGCTGCACACTGGCCCGCGCAGCCTGACATAGAACTCGCGGGCTGGTCTCCGACATGGCCCTCCATTGGAGGAGGGGCCACGGGCAGAGGAGAAGCCGGTGCACCGCCTCGTCCTCCTCCTCCCCGAGCGCCACGGCGGCCTCGGCCCTGCCCCCTCCCTCTTCCTCTCTCGGCCGGCTCCGCCACCATGAGCTCTTGGGAAGAAAGGGCACGCTGTCGAGCGGAGGCCCTCGTCGCCGCCATCGGAGCACTAGCACGCCATCTCGCCATGACGAAGGGAAGAAAGGAGTTGAGGTGGAGGAGATGAGCACTGAAGGATCGAAGGACGCCGTCCCCCTCCCCTTCTTATCAACAGGCAGGGCCGAGGCTCGGCCGCCCCACTCGACCAATCTGGCCACCAAGGGGCGCAAGGAATCGGAAATCGGCCTGCTGCTCCAATCAGCGACGACCTAGTTTCCCGCCTCCATATTATGGCCTGTGCCCTCCGTGTCCACCACCTACCCTCCTCGGGGCATGGAGGAAACATGGCAAGCGAACCGGAATCAAGAGGACGACTAAAGCGACCACATTCCACCCCGTGACCATGGGGCACGGGCACCTTGAAGGCCGCGACCCGAGTCGACCTAGTAAATGAGTCGCGCCCCTACGCTTTCTTCCCTTTTATGGGGAAGGCACGGGCCGCCTCTTTACCATTTACTACAACGTGACGCATGAGGGCAGCAACCGCCCCACGCATGACCTCCACGTCACGCACTACCCCACGTCGTGCATTCAACGCGGGTCATGGGGAAGTGCGACGGGCAAGGGAGTTACAGCAGTACAACCCGGCCCCGCATGCCCGTGGATTGTTTTGGGCCTAGCCCAACAAAGCGCCGCGCTTATGTACGGCCCAGGCCCGGGGGCTTCTGTCGGTGCACAAAAGGAGGGGGTCCTATTTTGTACCCCTTTACTTGTGCGCGGGCAGTTGGATCCGCGCCTGCGGCCACACCTAGCGAGGAAGAGGAAGGAAGCAAAGCCACAAGGAAACCAGATCAACGCCAAGCCAAAAATGTGAAGAGCAGGAGGGCGAGGTGAGCCCCCCGGCAAGGTCCTTGCCGGGGCGGCCTCCACAGCCCCGGCAACAACCTTGCCGGGGCAACTTGCCCAACACCAGTAGAGCCGCCACCCTTGAGCCCAAGGGTTCCAACACCATTGACCACTTTGGAACCGAGGCTCGGGAGGCACCTCCATGGTGGCATGCATATCTTTGTGGAGACCAGAAGCACACAAGACTAGATGACAACCAGAACACGACGATCCTCGGTAAGATCCTTGCCAAGGATACCCACGAGACCCCCGGCAAGACCCTTGCCAGGGACGACCACGATGCCACGGCAAGACCCTTGCCGGGGCCCCGACAAGACCCTTGCTGAAAACATCGGTGGGCCGCAGCCAGGCCCACATCTGCCAAGACTCCACCGCCGTTCCCATGCAGCTGCCAGCCCACCAGCTAGGCAGGCGCCTGTGTGGCAACGTGCGGCCTCTAGGCCGACTCGGCAAGCACCTGCGTGGTGGCATGCAAATCTTCATGAAGACTCTGCCACCGCACCAACTCAGCAACCAGCCAGCGTGGCGCTACACGCCTCGTTAGTTGGGACACGCGTCAAAGCCAGGAGAGGCGGCGACAGCTGGGACGAGCTTCCCTGCCGTCCCCGATAAAGCAAGAAGGGCACGTCGACAGCGCATTAAATGCGTTTGTCCTACGGTGCCAGGAGATAGACTCGTTTACAGTATAACTTTCCACCTCCTGTGTGCCACTATGGTAGCACCTTTGACTATAAAAGGATGCCCGCGACGTACTGAGAGAGGATTCAGATTTTTTGGACCCTGCATGCCTTGTAGATAGTCCAAGAACACTAGATAAACGGAAACCAGCAGGAGTAGGGTATTACGTATCACTTGCGGCCCGAACTTGGATAATCCCCCTGCGTTGATCTCTCAATCCCGCTCTTTCCACAGCCCCACGCCCGCCAATCGTAGCAAAAAGGGATTCCTCGTGATCCCGTAGGTGTCGTTTCCCCCGACAAGGCGGGGTGGGGCAGGAGGCGACCTGCAGTGCACAGTGAGGCAGGGCAGGGTAGGAGGCGGCCGACGGAGCATGGTGAGGTGGGGTCGGGCAGGAGGCGGGGCAGAACGCTGCGAGGCAAAGGCAGGGCTAGATTTTTTCCTTCGTACCAGTTCGGGCTGACTATCACGTGGATTGCGGGTTGGATACCATAAAACACATGGACTTTTCTGTAAAAATGCTGACGCCGTACGACCAAAAGGTAAAATTAATGGATATAAAATGGTGACTTTTGGAGAACTATGAAAGCCTCCGTCTTTTAATATTAGGTAAAGATAAGAGTGTCGAACCCAATGAGGAGCTAAAGGTAGAACAAATATTCCCTCAAGTTCTATCGACCACCGATACAACTCTACCCACACTTGATGTTTGCTTTACTGAAAACAGGTACTCCCTCCGTCTGGAAATATTTGTCGGAGAAATGGATAAAAATGGATGTATCTAGAACTAAAATATGTCTAGATACATCCATTTCTCCGAGAAGTATTTTCGAACGGAGGGAGTATGAAACTATTTTGCAAGAATAAAACTATGAGTACTTTGTGAGAGTGAAACTACGAACAAATGCAAGGTAATAAAAGTAGATATCTTTTGTCAACAAGAAAGTCATTTGTCCCTAGGCAATCGCTAACTAAACCGGTAATCATTCATGCAATTTTATATGAGAGAGAGGCATGAGCTAACATACTTTCTCTACTTGGATCATATGCACTTATGATTGGAACTCGAGCAAGCATCTGCAACTAGCAAAGATCATTAAGGTAGTAAAACCCAACCATAGCATTAAGTATCAAGTCCTCGTTACTCCCATATGCAACAACCCACTTATTCGTGTTCAGGCTTCTGTCACTCCAGCAACCGACAATAAGTGAATCATGAACATATTGCAACACCCTATAGCGGGGATCCCTCACATTTGCACGACACGGATGGCACCGTAGGACAACGCTGTAATAAAATATACACTCATACCAACCAAGATCACAATTAACCCATAGGACAAAACGAATCTACTCAAACATCATAAGATAGCCATAGATCATTGGGAAATAATATATAGCATTGAGCACCATGTTTAAGTAGAGAATGCAGTGGGGAGAAGAGTTTTTATACCGCTGGATAGAGGGGGAGCAAGTTGGTGTTGACGATAGCAAGATTGTTGATGTAGATCGCTGTCACGATCCTTGCCCCGGCGGCACTCCGACGCCACAGGGAGAGAGGGGGAGGGAGCCCCCCCTTCTTCTTCTTCTTCCTTGACCTTCTCACTAGATGGGAGGAGGGTTTTCGCTCTTTTCTATGGCCTCCATGGCGGCGGAGGGGTGGGAGCCCCTCCGAGATTGGATCTCCCTCTCTGTTCTCTTATGTTTCGCGTTTCCCCGATCTGGCCGAAAATCGTTTCTTAAATATCCGGAGATCTGTAACTCCGATTGCGCTGAGATTTTAACACGATTTTTTTCCGGATATAAGCTTACTTGCTCCCGAAGTAGAGCTCCAACTGACGTTCAAGGAGGGCACAAGACACCTGGGCGCACCAGGGGCCTGGAGCGCGCCCTTGTGTATCTTGGGGGCTGTGGGCCCCTGTTTGTGTTGATTCCACCTCCCAAAAATAAAAAACATTCCAAAATAATTCTCTGTAAATTTTTGTCGCATTTTGATTGCGTTTGATATGGATATTCTGCAAAGCAAAAAACATGCAAAAATAGGATCTGGCATTGTGCACTGGATCAATAGTTTAGTCCAATAAATCATATAAAGTGTGTGAAAGTTGTATACTATTGGCATAAAACAATAAAAAAAGTATAGATATGACGGAGACGTATCAATGACCTCTCCAAATCCACATTCATCAATATAATCATCATAAATAGGAGGCATTCAATCATCATAATAAATTTTCTCATCAAAACATGGGGGACTAAAAATATCATCTTCATCAAACATAACATCCCCAAGCTTATGGCTTTGCATATCGTTAACATTATGGATATTCAAAGAGTTCATACCAACAACATTGCAATCATGCTCATCATTCAAAGATTTTTTTTTCAAACATTTTATAGAATTCTTCTTCTATCAATTGAGCACAATTTTCCATTCCATCATTTTCACGAAAGACATTACAAAGATGAATAATATGATGTAACCTCAATTCCATTTTTTGTAGTTTTCTTTTTATAAACCAAACTAGTGATAAAACAAGAAACTAAAAGATTCAATTGCAAGATCTAAATATATACCTTCAAGCACTCACCTCCCCGGCAACGGCGCCAGAGAAGAGCTTGATGTCTACTACGCAACTTTATTCTTGTAGACTCGTGTTGGGCCTCCAAGCGTAGAGTTTTGTAGGACAATAACAAATTTCCATCAAGTGGATGACCTAAGGTTTATCAATCCGTGGGAGGCGTAGGATGAAGATGGTCTCTCTCAAACAACCATGCAACCAAATAATAAAAAGTCTCGTGTGTCCCCAACACAGCAAATACAATGGTAATTTGTATAGGTGCACTAGTTCGGCGAAGAGATGGTGATACAAGTGTAGTAATGATAGTAGATACTGATTTTGTAATGGTAACAATAAAAAACAGCAAGGTAGCAAGTAACAAAAGTGAGCATAAACAGTATTGCAATGCTTGAAAATGATGCATAGGGGCCATACTTTCGCTAGTGCAATCTATCAACAATGCTAATATAATTGGATCATATAACCATCCCTCAACGTGCGATGAAGAATCACTCCAAAGTTCTTATCTAGCGGAGAACATAAGAAGAAATTGTTTGTAGGGTACGAAACCACCTTAAAGCTATTCTTTTCGATCAATCTATCCTAGAGTTTGTACTAAAATAACACCAAGTTACCCTTTCTGATCGATTTATCCGAGATTTCGTACTAAAATAACACCATATGATACACATCAACCAACTCTAATATCACCTAGATACTCCAATGTCACCGCGAGTATCCGTGAGTTAATTATATGATATGCTTCAAACAATTTCAGATTCATAATACTAAATCCAGCACAAAGAACCTCAAAGAGTGCCCCAAGATTTCTACGGAGAAACAAGGACGAGAACGTGCATCAACCCCTATGCATAGATTACCCCAATGTCACCTTGGGAGTCCGTGAGTTGTGTGCCAACACATATGTCAAGTGAATCAATATGATACCCCATTGTCACCACGGGTATTCATAGCAAGACACACATCAATTTCTCTCAAATCCATGAAACTATTCAATCTGATAAAACGAAATCTCAACTCATCACGGCAAGATAGAGAGGGAAATACACCATATGATCCAATTATATTAACAAAGCCCGCGATACATCAAGATTGTGCCATCTCAAGAACATGAGAGAGAGAGAGACATTAAACACATAGCTACTGGTGCAAACCCTCGGCCTCGAGGGTGGACAACTCCCTCCTCATCATGGTGGTTGCTGGGATGATGAAGATGGCCACCGGCGATGATTTCCCCCTCTAGCAGTGTGTCGGAACAGGGTTTAGATTGGTTTTTCGTGGCTACAAAGGCTTGTGGCGGAGGATATCTAGTGTTATTTCTGGAGGTTTATGAATTTATAGGATTTTTGGGTGTCGGTTTCACGCGAAGATGGGCCATGAGGGGCCCACAAGACACCAGGGCGCACCAGAGGGGCTAGCACGCCTTGGTGGGTTGTGCCCTCCTCGTGGCTCTTCTGGCCCTCGCACAAAGTTTGTGCCTCTTTTGTTCCAAAAAACCGTCAAAAAGTTTCGTTGCATTTGGAGAACTTTTATTTCTGCACAAAAAACAACACCACGGTAGTTCTACTGATAACAGCGCCAGTTCAGGTTAGTTCCATGCAAAACCTACCAAAACCATATAAATTTGTTGTTAACATGCCATGAATATATACTTCATAAATTACAGATACATTGGTGACGTATCAGGCCTCGACATCATCATTGCATATCTCTGGAATCGGAATTTCCAAGAATAAAAACATATTAGTCAATGCACGCAAGTATGCTCTGAGATAATGTGGACACACCTACCCATGTACTCCCTCCATTTACTTATACAAGGACACTATTGAATATACACTTTGCATCTATACATGGCCACCAACAATAACCGAGGCAAAATTAATGATATTTTCTCGTACTAGCAACTTATTTAATACTACCTCCGGTCCTTTTTAGTTTGCATATAAGATTTGTCTGAAGTAAAGCCTCATAAAGTTTGACCATCTTTTTAGAATAAAATACCAACATTCACAATGTGAAATCAATACCAGTAGATTTGTCATGACTTAAAGTTTCATATTGTATAACTTCAACATGGTAGATGTTGATATTTTTTCATATAAATATGGTCAAACTTTGTGAAGTTTGACTTTAGACAATTCATATATGAAGAGTAAAAAGGACGGGAGGAAGTACTTGTATGCATGTAGTCATAATGACAGTTAGCTACTTCCTCCACTTAGTTTCCTTGCTAGCATGCAGCTTATTAATGATCCAGTAAACAGGAAAAAAGCTGACTTGCAAAGTTGGCATTAAATTTTACATTGGTACATGTAAACTGAGTTTGTGGCCTCGTATATAAAAATGGAGGAAGTACTTACTTAGTGGGATGGCCTCCTGGTGCTCGCAGTGCTTCTGCGCCTCACCAAGCTCGGTGGACATATCTGCAGTGGACTGGCGGAGCATTAAGATTTCCTCCTTGTGCTTTTTGCAAAGCTCAACTCAGCGATGGAGCTCGGTGATATGTCTCCATTGTATCTACTTTCCAAACTCTTTTGCCATTGTTTTAGACTCTAACTTGCATGATTTGAATGGAACTAACCCGGACTGACGCTGGTTTCAGTAGAATTGCCATGATGTTATTTTTGTGCAAAAATAAAAGTTCCCGGATTGACCTGAAAATTTACGGAGAATATTTTTGGAATATATAAAAAATATTGGCGCAAGAATCAACCAGAGGGGGCCACCCAGAGGCCACAAGCCCTAGGGGCGCACCTTGCAGGCTTGTGGCCCCCCTGGAGCTCCTCCGACCCTAATTCCAACTCTAGAAATACCTATTTGCGGAGAAAAAAATCAGAGAGAAGGATTCATCGCGTTATACAATAGGGAGCCGCCGCCATCATCATCACCAACCTTCCTCCATCACCAATTTCATGATGCTCACTGTCGTGCGTGAGTAATTCCATCGTAGGCTTGCTGTATGGTGATTGGTTGGATGAGATTTATCATGTAGTCGAGTTAGTTTTGTTAGAATTTGATCCCTAGTATCCACTATGTTCTAAGATTGATGTTCTTATGACTTTGCTATGCTTAATGCTTGTCACTAGGGCCCGAGTGCCACGATTTCAGATCTGAACCTATTATGTTTTCATGAATATATTTGTGTTCTTGATCCTATCTTGCAAGTTGTAGACACCTATTACGAGTTATGATTTGCATACCCCAAGGTGACAATAATTGGGATTCTTTTCGGTGATGACCGTAGTTTGAGGAGTTCATGTATTCACTAAGTGCTAATGCTTTGGTCTGGTTCTCTATTAAAAGGAGGCCTTAATATCCCTTAGTTTCCACGAGGACCCCGCTGCCATGGGAGGGTAGGACAAAAGATTTCATGCAAGTTCTTTTACATAAGCACGTATGACTATATATGGAATACATGCGTACATTATATTGATGAATTGGAGCTAGCTCTGTGTCACCCTAGGTTATGACTGCTATATGATGAATATCATCCAACACAATTATCATTGCCGATCCATTGCCTACGATATTTTCATATATTGATCTTTCTAACTTACTTTCATTGCTGCTGCTACAGTTACAATCACTAAAATGCTGCTACTGTTACTGTTGCCATCGTTACTGTTACTTCCATACTACTTTGCTCCTAAAAACTTTGCTGCAGATATTAAGTCTTTCAAGTTTTGTTGAATTGACAACTCAACTACTAATACTTAAGAATATTCTTTGGCTCCCCTTGTGTCGAATTAATAAATTTGGGTTAGATACTCTACCCTCGAAAACTTTTGTGATCCCCTATAATTGTGGGTTATCAAAACCTTTTTCTGGCACCGTTGCCGGGGAGCATAGCTATATTCTCTGAGTCAACTGGGATTTATATCTGTTGATCACTATGAAGAATTTGAAATATACCAAAACCAAGATTTTTCCGTCTAGAACGAGGGGAGGTAAGGAACTGCCATCTAGCTCTGCACTTGATTCACCTTCTGTTTTGAGTAAGCTTGCGACACCTGCACCTGCTATTGATTCTGATATCTCGCAAGTAATTGATGATGCTACTTCTGCTATGCATGATGCTTATGATGATACTACTGCTTTGCTTGATAATTCTATGCCACTGGGTGAATTTCTTGATGAACAAATTTCTAGAGTTAATGATGTTGAGAACGCTGAAACTGATGAAACTATTGAAACTGAAAACTATGAAACACCTGATAAGACTAGCTCTCCTAGATATGAACTTCCTGTTATACCTGAGGGTTATGTTATGGATGGAGAGGTAGCTAGGGACTTTCTTGCTTGTAAGGATAGAGATGATCTTAAGAAATTATTATGCAAGTGGAAAGAAAAATCTTTGAATGCTATAATGCAATATGATCCTAAGTTTGCTACTTCACCTATCTTTGTTACTGACAAGGATTATGAATTCTCTGTCGATCCTAAGTTAATTACTTTGGTTGAATCTGATCCTTTCCATGGTAATGAATCTGAAACTGTTGTGGCACATCTTACTAAACAGAATGATATAGGCACCTTGTTTGCTCATGAGGAAAAAAATCACTACTACTACATTCTTAAGTTGTTTCCTTTCTTGTTAAAGGGTGATGCTAAGATATGGTTTAATTCTCTTACTCCTGGTTGTGTGCGTAGTCCCCAGGATATGATTTACTACTTCTCTGAAAAATATTTTCCTGCTTGTAAGAAACAAGCTGCTTTACATGAAATATTAAACTTTGTGCAAATTGAAGAAGAGAGCCTCCCACAAGCTTGGGGGGGGGGGGGCTTCTCCAATTACTTAATGCTTTGCCTGATCATCCTCTCAAGAAAAATGAAATACTTCATATCTTTTATAATGGACTAACCGATGCTTCTAGGTAGCACCAAGATAGTTGTGCTCGTTGTGTTTCTAGGGAACAAATGTTGAGCAAGCTGAAGTGCTATTGAATAATATATTGAGTAATGATAATGATTGGACTCTTCCCGAACCACCTCCTAAGCCAACTCTGAAGAAAAGATGTATTCTATTTCTCAGTCCTGAAGATATGCAAGAGGCAAAGAAATCTATGAAAGAAAAGAAATAAAAGCTGAAGATGTTAAGAATTTACCACATATTGAAGAAATACATGGTCTTGATAACCCGACACGGGTAGTAGAGGTAAATTATCTCTATAGATTTGATGAAGGTGATATTCCTCATAATAAGTCTACTAGTCAATGCTTGGATGAATTTGTTAACTTTATTGTTAAAGAAGAAAACTTCAATGCATATGTTAGTAGACAATTGAAACGTAATACTTATATGCTTGACTGCTTGGGTAACTACATGTGTACAACTGTTAATGATCTCAAAATTATTAGTAAACATGCTTCCATGGTAAAAACTCAAGTAAAACAAGTTCTCAAGGCACCGAATGATTTGCTCAATGAGATGAATAATAAGATTAATGATCCTACTGCTAGAGTTATGACTAGAGGTGGTAAAATGACTTAGGAACCTTTGTATCTTGAGGGCCATCCTAAGAGAATTGAACAAGATTCTCGGAGAATTAATACTGATGCACCTAGTCCTTCAAAGAGGAAAAAGAAAACTGATACGTACATTTTGCATCATGCTTTCTTACTATTATTTATAATTTTTTATCTAGAATAATGTTTTTTGGAGTAATCTAATGCCTTTTCTCTCATAATTTGCAAGGAACACACCAAGAGGGAGAATTCCGGCAGTTGGAAATCTAGACATGAAAAAGCTACGTCAGGCTACCTATTCTGCACAACTCCAAATAAGCTGAAACATCACTGAGATTTTTTATGGAATATTTAAGAAATACTGGAGCCAATAACCACCAGAGGGGAGCCACCAGGTGGGCACAACCCACCTAGGCAAGCCACCCCCCAGGCGCGCCCTGGTGGGTTGTGGCCTCCTCGGCCCACTTCCGGTGCCCATCTTCTGGTATATAAGAGATTTTGACCTAGAAAAAATAAGGAGGAGAATTTCGGGACGGAGCGCTGCCGCCTCGAGGCTGAACTTGGGCAGGAGCACTTTTGCCCTTCGGTGGAGCGATTTCGCCAGGGAAACTTCCCTCCCAGAGGGGGAAATCATCATCATCGTCATCACCAACAACTCTCCGATATTGGGGAGGGCAATCTCCATCGACATATTCAATAGAACCATCTCCTCTCAAACCCCAGTTCATCTCTTGTGTTCAATCTTGTTACCGGAACTATAGATTGGTGCTTGTGGGTGACTAGTAGTGTTGATTACATCTTGTAGTTGATTACTATATGGTTTGTTTGGTGGAAGATTATATGTTCAGATCCATTATGCTATTTAATACCCCTCTGATCTTGAGCATGATTATTATTTGTGAGTAGTTACCTTTGTTCTTGAGGTCACGGGAGAAATCATGTTGCAAGTAATCATGTGAACTTCATATAATATGTTCGATATTTTGGTAGTATGTATGTTGTTATTCCCTTAGTGGTGTCATGTGAACGTCGACTACATGACACTTAACCATATTTGGGCCTTAGGGAATGCATTGTGGAGTAGCAATTAGATGGTGAGTTGCGAGAGTGACAGAAGCTTAAACCCCAGTTTATGCGCTATTCCATAAGGGACCGATTGGATCCAAAAGTTTAATGCTATGGTTAGAATTTATTCTTAATACTTTTCTCGTAGTTGCGGATGCTTGTGGGAGGGTTAATCATAAGTAGGAGGTTTGTTCAAGTAAGAACATCACCTAAGCACCGGTCCACCCACATATCAAATTATCAATGTAGCAAACACAAATCGAACCAACATGATGAAAGTGACTAGATGAAATTCCCGTGTACCCTCAAGAACGCTTTGCTTATCATAAGAGACTGTTTTAGCCTATCCTTTGCCTAAAAAGGATTGGGCTACCTTGCTGCACTTTTGTTACTACTATTGTTACTTGCTCGTTACAAATTATCTTGCTATCAAACTACTCTGCTACTTACAATTTCAGCACTTGCAGACATTACCTTACTGAAAACTACTTGTCATGTCCTTCTGCTCCTCGTTGGGTTCGACCGTCTTACTTATCGAAAAGAGCTACAATTGATCCCCTATAGTTTTGGGTCATCAAAAACTTATAGGACTTTGCATGCTTCTATTCAACCTGTTATAGACACACCTGAGACTCCAAATGATATTTCTATTTCTGATGCTGAAACAAAATCTAGTTACGAACAGAAACCTAGTGATAATGTTAATGATGATGTTCATGTTGATGCTCAACCTAGTAATGATAATGATGTGGAGATTGAACCTGTGCTTGATCTTGATAACCCACAACCTAAGAATAAAAGATATGATAAGAGAGACTTCATTGCTAGGAAACATGGTAAAGAAACAGAACCATGGGTTCAGAAACCCATGCCCTTTCCTCCTAAACCATCAAAGAAAAAGGATGATGAGGATTTTGAGCACTTTGTTGAAATTCTTAGACCTGTCTTTTTGCGCTTGCGTTTGACTGATATTTTGAAAATGTCTCCTTATGCTAAGTATATGAAAGAAGTAGTTAAAAACAAAAGAAAGATACCAGAAGCTGAAATTTTCACCATGCTTGCTAATTATACATTTAAGGGTGGAATACCAAAGAAACTAGGAGACCCAGGAATACCAACTATACCATGCTCCATTAAAAGAAACTATGTTAAATCTGCTTTATGTGATTTGGGAGCCGGTGTTAGTGTTATGCCTTTCTCTTTGTATCGTGCACTTGATTTGAATAAGTTGACATACACTAAAGTTTCTTTGCAAATGGCCGATAAATCAACTGCTATACCCATCGGTTTTGTGAGGATGTGTCTGTCGTAGTTGCAAATGTTACTATTTTAACGGACTTTGTTATTCTTGATATACCCGAGGACGACAGTATGCCGATCATCCTTGGTAGGCCCTTTTTGAATACTGCAGGGGCTGTTATTGATTGCAACAAGGGCAATGTCACTTTTCATGTTAATGGTAATGAGCATATGGTACACTTTCCGAAGAAACAACCTCAAGTTAATAGCATCAATTCTATTGGAAAAAATTCAACTATTGCTATTGGAGATTTTGAATTCCCTATTCCTACTGTCAAAAAGAAATATGATATTATTATTGTTGGGGACATGCATATTCCCGTTGAGGTAACCTAGTATTATATGAAAATTCTCCGGCTTCATGTCACTCGGAAGAAGTTTGTTTATAAGACTTGATCAACATTGTTAATGGATTCCTTTTGATGGGCATGAGATGTATGAATTTAGTAAACACGACCTTCTATACCCACCTTTTACTTTCTGTTATTTAAAATAAATAAAGCAAAATTACTATTATTTCCCTGTTTTCCGAATTATCCGTGCAATAAAAGTGACCATAAAATAGAAGTTCTCCAAATGCCTTGAAAATTTAGTATGATTTTTCAAGAATATTTGAGAATTTTTGGCACTAAAAACACAGCAGGGGGTGCACCAGTTGGCCACAAGCCCATAGGGCGCGCCTACAGGGCTTGTGGGTCTCACGTGGGTCCCCCTCACTTATTCTGGCACCCATCCACTTCGTCTTCCTGCAGAAAAAATCCCACTATTGCCCAAACCCATGTTCTAGCTCATTTTGCTGCCATTTTTCATCTCCTAGATCAAAGCTCCATTCGCAAAACCGTTTTGGGGGATTGTTCTTTGGTATGTGACTCCTGAAATGATCCAATTAGTTTTTGTTCTAGTCTCACATCAACAAGGTGTATCAATGGGCTATGGAGATGCCCATCAATAGATATCAATGTGAGTGAGTAGGGATTTCCATGCAATGGATGCACTAGAGCTATAAGTTGATGAAAGCTCAAAAACAAACTAAGTGGGTGTGCATCCAACTTGCTTGTTCACGAAGACCTAGGGAAATTTGAGGAAGCCCATCATTGGAATATACAAGCCAAGTTCTATAATGAAAAATTCCCACTAGTATATGAAAGTGATAACATCGGAGACTCTCTATCATGAAGATCATGGTGCCACTTTGAAGCACAAGTGTGGTAAAAGGATAGTAGCATTGCCCCTTCTCTCTTTTCTCTCATTTTTTTATTTGGGCCTTCTCTCATTTTTCTGGCCTCTTTTTTTGGTCCAGAGTCTCATCCCGACTTGTGGGGGAATCATAGTCTCCATCATCCTTTCCTCACATGGGACAATGCTCTAATAATGAAGATCAACACACTTTTATTTACTTACAACTCAAGAATTAAAACTCGATGCTTAGAACAAATATGACTCTATATGAATTCCTTCGGCGGTGTACCAGGATGTGCAATGAATCAAGAGTGACATGTATGAAAGAATTATGAACGGTGGCTTTGCCACAAATACAATGTCAACTACATGATCATGCAAAGCAATATGACCATGATGGAGCGTGTCATTGATGGCAGCTGGAACTACGTCGGTATTTCCCCGGAGAGGGAGGGATGATGTAGCACAGCCACGGTAGAGTATTTCCCTCAGTTATGAGACCAAGGTATCGAGCCAGTAGGAGAACCAAGCAACACAACATAAACATCCCCTGCACACAAATAACAACACCTGCAACCCGATGAGTTAAAGGGGTTGTCAATCCCTTTCGGATAACGGCGCCAGAAATTGGCGTGTGACGGGAGAAAGTTGTGATAGATTGAAATAATATATCACAAATAAAATAAAGTGCAGCAAAGTATTTTTGGATTTTTGGTTTTATAGATCTGAAAATAAAACAAGGAAAAAGTAGATCGCAAAGGCAAATATATGAGAAATAAGACGCGGGGCCGTAGGTTTCACTAGTGGCTTCTCTCGAGAAAAATAGCAAACGGTGGGTAAACAAATTAATATTGGGCAATTGATAGAACATCAAATAATTATGACGATATCCAGGCAATGATCATTACATAGGCATCATGACCACACATCGACCGCTATCCAACATGCATCTAGTGTATTAAGTTCATGGAAAAATGGAGTAATGCAATAAGAACGATGAGATGATGTAGACAAGATCCATTTATCTATATGGCGGTAGATATAGATCTCGTCTTTTTATCCTTAGTAGCAACGATACATATGTGTCGGTTCCCTTTCTGTCACTGAGATCAAGCAGCGTAAGATCGAACCCACTACCAGGCATGTCTTCCCATTGCAAGATAAATAGATCGAGTTGGCCAGACAAAACCCAAATGTCGGAGAAGAAATACGAGGCTATAAGAGATCATGCATAAAAGAGAACAAAGAAACTCAAATACTTTCATGGATATAAAAACATAGATCTGATCATAAACTCGAAGTTCATCGATCCCAACAAACACACCGCAAAAGAGTTCCATCATATGGATCTCCAAGAGACCATTGTATTGAGGATCAAGAGAGAGAGAGAGAGAGCGAGAGATGAAGCCATCTAGCTACTAACTACGGACCCGAAGGTCTACAAAGAACTACTCACGCATCATCGAAGAGGCACCAATGGAAGCGGTGAACCCCTCCGTGATGGTGTTTAGATTGGATCTGGTGTTTCTGAACTCTACGGCGCTGGATGAATATTTCGTCGACTCCCCTAGGGTTTTGGGAATATTTGGGTATTTATAGAGCAAAGAGGCGGTCCGGGGGGCACCTCCTGGCGCGCCCAGGTGGGTTGTGCCCACCTCGGTGCACCCCCTAGGTGCAACCAGGGCCCATCTGCTTCCTTTTGGCCCATAAAAAATCATCATAAAGTTCGTGCCATTTGGACTCCGTTTGATATTGATTTCCTGCGATGTAAAAAACATGGAAAAAACAGGAACTGACACTGGGCACTATGTCAATAGGTTAGTTCCTAAAAATGATATAAAATGATTATAAAACATCCAAGATTGATAATAAAACAACATGGAACAATCAAAAATTATAGATACGTTGGAGACGTATCAGTCATAATAAATGGAACGGTGGAAAGTTGCTTGGAAATATATCTTGGAATGGCTATGGAAATGCCATAATAGGTAGGTATGGTGGCTCTTTTGAGGAAGGTATATGGTGGGTTTATGGTACCGGCAAAAGTTGCGCGGCACTAGAGAGGCTAGCAATGGTCGAAGGGTGAGAGTGTGTATAATCCATGGACTCAACATTAGTCATAAAGAACTCAAACACTTATTGCTAAAATCTATTAGTTATTGAAAAGAAGTACTACGCGCATGCTCCTAGGGGATAGATTGGTAGGAAAAGACCATCGCTCGTCCCCGACCGACACTCATAAGGAAGACAATCAATAAATAAATCATGCTCTGACTTCATCACATAACGATTCACCATACGTGCATGCTACGGGAATCACAAACTTTAACAGAAGTATTTCTCAAATTCACAATTGCTTACTAGCATGACTCTAATATCACCATCTTCATATCTCAAAACAATCAGAAGGAATCAAACTTATCATAGTATTCAATGCACTTTATATGGAAGTTTTTATTATATCCCTCTTGGATGCCTATCATAATAGGACTAAATTTATAACCAAAGCAAATTACCATGATGTTTAGAGACTCTCAAAATAATATAAGTGAAGCATGAGAGTTCATCATTTTTTATAAAATAAAACCACCGCCGTGCTCTAAAAAGATATAAGTGAAGCACTAGAGCAATATTGCCTAGCTCAAAAGATATAAGTGAAGCACATAGAATATTCTAATAAATCACGATTCATGCGTGTCTCTCTCAAAAGGTGTGTACAGAAAGGATGATTGTGGCAAACTAAAAAGCAAATACTCAAATCATACAAGACGCTCCAAGCAAAACGCATATCATGTGGTGAATAAAAATATAGCCTCAAGTAAAGTTACCGATAGACGAAGACTAAAGAGGGGATGCCTTCCGATGCATCCCCAAGCTTAGGCTCTTGGTTTTCCTTGAATATTACCTTGGGGTGCCTTGGGCATCCCCAAGATTAGGTTCTTGCCACTCCTTATTCCATAGTCCATCAAATCCTTACCCAAAACTTGAAAAATTTACAACACAAAACTCGACAGAAAATCTCATAAGCTCCATTAGTATAAGAAAATAAATCACTACTCTTGGTACTGTTGTGAACTCATTATTTATTTATATTGGTGTAATATCTACTGTATTCCAACTTTTCCATGGTTCATACCTCCCGATACTAGCCATATATTCATCAAAATAAGCAAACAACACATAGAAAACACAATCTGTCAAAAACGGAACAGTCTGTAGCAATCTGGACATTTAGAATACTTTTGTAACACCAAAAATCTGAAAAATTAGGAAAATCGAAGCAATTTGTTTATTAATATGATGCAAAAAGAATCAGTATTTTATCGCGCTTCTACTAAAAAATTAAAAGTAATCTCCTGGGTGCAAAAGTTTCTGTTTTTCAGCAAGATCAAATCAACTATCACTGTAAGCTATCCCGAAGGTCTTACTTGGCACAAACACTAATTGAAACACAAAACCACATCTAACAAGAGGCTGGATAAATTATTTAATGTAGAACATAACCTAAAAAGAAAAATAAAAATAAAATTGGGTTGCCTCCCAACAAGCGCTATTGTTTAACGCCCTTAGCTAGGCATAACGAATAGATCTAGATATTATCGTCTATGGTATGCAATCCATAAGTGGCTCTCATAATAGATTCATAAGGCAATTTAATTTTCTTTCTTGGGAAGTGTTCCATGCCCTTCCTTAACGGAAATTGAAATCTAATGTTTCCTTCTTTCATATCAATAATTGCAGCAATCGTTCTAAGGAAAGGTCTACCAAGAATAATAGGACACATAGGATTGCAATCTATATCAAGAACAATGAAATCTACGGGCATATAATTCCTACTTGCAACAATAAGAACATTATTAATCCTTCCCATATGTTTCTTAATAGTGGAATCCGCAAGATGCAAATTTAAAGAACAATCATCAAATTCACGTAAACCGAACACATCACATAGAGTTTTTGGAATCGTGGAAACACTAGCACCTAAATCACACAAAGCATGGCACTCATAATATTTAATCTTAATCTTAATAATAGGTTCCCAATCATCATAAAGTTTTCTAGGGATAGAAACTTCCAATTCAAGCTTTTCTTCAAAAGATTGCATCATAGCATCAATGATATGTTTAGTAATATCTTTGTTTAGATATAAGCATGAGGAGAATTCAACATGGATGGCAACAAGGAAATACAATCTAATAAAGAACAATTATCATAATTAAATTCCTTGAAATCCAAAAGAGTGGGTTCATTGCTACTTAATGTTTTGACCTCTCTAATCCCACTTTTATCAATTTTTGCATCAAGATCTAAAAACTCCGAATCATGGGGACGCCTTTTAACTAAAGTTGGCTCATCTCTAGTCTCATCTTTATCAAGATTTATATTGGAAAACAATGATTCAATAGGAGTCACATCAATCACTTTAAGATCTTAATCATTATTTTCACGAAAACTAGAAGAACATGTTTTTACAAACCAATATTTTTTTAGCATGCATCTTAGCGGTTCTTTCTTTGCACTCATCAATGGAAATTCTCATAGCTTTGAGAGAATCATTGCTATCATGCTTGGGTGGAATAGACCTAAGTTTCAAAGAATCAACATCAAGAGAAATCATATCCACGTTTCTAGCCAAATCATCAATCTTAAGCAATTTTTCTTCAATTAAAGCATTGAAATTCTTTTGCGAACTCATAAATTCTTTCACACTATTCTCAAAATCAGAGGGAATCTTATTATAATTTCCGTAAGAACTATTGTAGGAATTGCCATAATTATTAGAGGAATTACTAGGAAATGGCCTAGGATTAAAATTACCTCTATATACATTATTACCAAAATTGTTCCTACCAACAAAATTCACATCCATAGATTTATTATTATTTTAAATCAAAGTAGACAAAGGCATATCATTAGGATCAGTAGAAGCACTCTTGCTGGCTAACAATTTCATAAGCTCATCCATCTTTCCACTCAAAACATTAATCTCTTCAATCACATGCACTTTTTTTATTAGTGGAAGATCTTTCGGTATGCCAATGAGAATAATTAACCTTAATATTATCTAGGAGTTTAGTAGCTTCTCCTAAAGTAATTTCCATAAAAGTACCTCCCGCGGCCAAATCTAAAAGATTTCTAGAAGCAAAATTCAATCTGGCATAATTTTTTTGTATAATCATCTACAAATTCAAGCCATGAGTAGGGGAAGTTTGTATCATCAATTTCGTCCTCTCCCAAGATTGTGCAACATGTTCATGATCAAGTTGCTTAAAATTCATAACATCGTTCCTAAGGGAGATGATCTTAGCGGGAGGAAAATACTTGGAAATAAAAGCATCTTTACACTTATTCCATGAATCAATACTATTTTTAGCAAAGATGAAAACCAAGTTTTAGCACGATCGCAAAGCGAGAACGGAACTAGCTTCAATTTAACAATATCATTATCCACATTTTTTTCTTTTGCATATCACACAAATTGACGAAATTATTAAGATGGGATGCGGCATCTTCACTTGGAAGGCCGAAGAATTGATCTTTCATAACAAGATTCAGCAAAGCAACATTAATTTCACAAGATTTAGCATTAGTAGAGGGAGTAATCGGAGTACTAATAAAATCATCATTATTGGTGTTGGAAAAGTCACACAATTTAGTATTCTCTTGAGCCATCGTGACAAAGCAAGCAATCCAACACAGGAGCACACAAAAAGCAAACGAAGAAGGCGAACGGAAGAGGGGCGAAGAAAAGGCAAATCTTTACGAAAATCGTTTTAGAAGTGGGGGAGAGGAATGTCGATGTCAAAACCGGCAGATCTCGGGTAGGGGGTCCCCAACTGTGCGTCTAAGGATCGAAGGTAACAGGAGACAGGGACATGGTGTTTACCCAGGTTCGGCCCCTCTTGATGGAGGTAATACCCTACGTCCCGCTTGATTGACTTTGATGAGTATAGGGGTTACAAGAGTTGATCTACCACGAGATCGTAATGGCTAAACCCTAGGTGTCTAGCATGTAGGATTATGATTGCCTCTATGGACAAAACCCTCCGGTTTATATAGACATCGGAGGGGGCTAGGGTTGTACAACGTCGGTTTATAGAGAAAGGAATCTTCATATTCGAATGCCAATCTTGCCATCCACGCAAAGGAGAGTCCCATCCGGACACGAGGGAAAGTCTTCTATCTTGTATCTTTGCTGCCCATTAGTCCGGCCCATGTTGCATAGCCCAGACGCCCGGGGACCCCCTTATCCAGGACTCCCTCAAGGAACACGAGAGGCGAATGGCGAATAATGTAATGCAAGAGATGAGAGTTTATGATGGATACTTGGTATATATGTCTTGACTTGTCGTAGATCTCCCCGGCAACGGCGCCAGAAATTCTTCCTACTACCTCTTGAGCTTGCGTTGGTTTTCCCTTGAAGAGGAAAGGGTGATGCAGCAAAATAGAGTAAGTATTTCCCTCAGTTTTGAGAACCAAGGTATCAATCCAGTAGGAGACAATACACAAGTTACCGAATACCTGCACAAACAAACAACAACTTGCACCCAATGCGATAAAGGGGTTGTCAATCCCTTCACGGTTACTTGCAAATGTGAGATCTCATAGAGATGGATAAACGGTAAAGTAAATATTTTTGGTATTTTTGGTTTATAGATCGGAAAGTAAAAGATTGCAAAATAGTAGATTGGAAACTAATTTGATGGAAACTAGAACTTGTATGATGGAAAATAGACTCGGGGGCCATGGGTTTCACTAAAGGCTTCTCCCAAGATAGAAAATATTATGGTGGGTGAACAAATTACTGCCGAGCAATTGATAGAAAAGCGCAAATTTATGATGATATCTAAGGCAATGATCATGAATATAGGCATCACGACTGTGTCAAGTAGATTGAAACGATTCTGCATCTACTACTATTACTCCACACATCGACCGCTATCTAGCATGCATCTAGAGTATTAAGTTCATAAAGAACGGAGTAACGCATTCAGCAAGATGACATGATGTAGAGGAATTAACTCAAGCAATATTATGAAAACCCCATCTTTTTATACTCGATGGCAACAATACAATACGTGCCTTGTTGCCCCTACTATCACTGGGAAAGGACACCACAAGATTGAACCCAAAGCTAAGCACTTCTCTCGTTGCAATAAAAACCAATCCAGTTGGCCAAACCAAATCGATAGTTCGAAGAGACTTGCAAAGATATCAAATCATGCATATAAGAATTCATAGAAGATTCAAATAATATTCATAGATAAGCTAATGATAACCCACAAGTATAGGGGATCGCAACAGTTTTCGAGAGTAGAGTATTCAACCCAAATTTATTGATTCGACACAAGGGGAGCCAAAGAATATTCTCAAGTATTAGCAGATGAGTTGTCAATTCAACCACACGTGGATAACTTAATATCTGCAACAAAGTATTTAGTAGCAAAGTAATATGATAGTAGTGGTAACGATAGCAAAAGTAACGGTAGCAAAAGTAATATTTTTGGTGTTTTGCAGTGATTGTAACAATAGCTACGGAAAAGTAAATAAGCGAAGAACAATATATCGAAAGCTCGTAGGCATTGGATCAGAGATGGAGAATTATGCCGAATGCGGTTCGTCATGTAACATTCATAACATAGGGTGACACAGAACTAGCTCCAATTCATCAATGTAATGTAGGTATGTATTCCGAATATAGTCATACGTGCTGATGGAAAAGAACTTGCATGACATCTTTTGTCCTACCCTCCCGTGGCAGCGGAGTCCTATTGGAAACTAAGGGATATTAAGGCCTCCTTTTAATAGAGTACCGGACCTAAGCATTAACACATAGTGAATACATGAACTCCTCAAACTACGGTCATAACCGGTAAGTATCTCGATTATCGTCACTTCGGGGTTAACGGATCATAACACATAATAGGTGACTACACACTTGCAAGATAGGATCAAGAACTCTCATATATTGATGAAAACATAATAGGTTCAGATCTGAAATCATGGCACTCGGGCCCTAGTGACAAGCATTAAGCATAGCAAAGTCATAGCAACATCAATCTCAGAACATAGTGGACACTAGGGATCAAACCCTAACAAAACTAACTCGATTACATGATAAATCTCATCCAACCCATCACCGTCCAACAAGCCTACGAGGGAATTACTCATGCACGGTGGTGAGCATCATGAAATTGGTGATGGAGGAAGGTTGATGATGATGATGGCGACGGATTCCCCTCTCCGGAGCCCCGAACGGACTCCAGATCAGCCCTCCCGAGAGAGTTTAGGGCTTGGCGGTGGCTCCGTATCGTAAAACATGATGAATCCTTCTCCCTGGGTTTTTTATCCCCAAAAGTGAATATATGGAGTCAGGGTTGAGGTCGATGGAGCGTCAGGGGGCTCACGAGGCAAGGGGCGCCTAGGGGGGTAGGGCGCACCCCCACCCTCATGGATAGGTGGAGGCCCCGCTGACGTGGATCTTCCTTCTAGTATTTTTTATATATTCCAAAATAATTCTCCGTCGATTTTCAGGTCATTCCGAGAACTTTTATTTCGGCACAAAAATAACACCATGGCAATTCTGCTGAAAACAGCGTCAGTCCAGGTTAGTTCCATTCAAATCATGCAAGTTAGAGTCCAAAATAAGGGCAAAAGTGTTTGGAAAAGTAGATACAACAGAGACTTATCAACTCCCCCAAGCTTAAACCTTTGCTTGTCCTCAAGCAATTCAGATGATAAACTGAAAGTGATAAAGAAAAACTTTTACAAACTCTGTTTGCTCTTGTTGTTGTAAATATGTAAAGCCAGCATTCAAGTTTTCAGCAAAGATTATGAACTAACCATATTCACAATAACATTTAGGTCTCATGCTTACTCATATCAATGACATAATCAAGTAGCGAGCAATAATAATAAATCTCGGATGACAACACTTTCTCAAAACAATCATGATATGATATAATAGAATGGTATCTCGCTAGCCCTTTGTGAGACCGCAAAACATAAATGTAGAGCACTTTTAAAGATCAAGGACTGACTAGACATTGTAATTCATGGTAAAAGAGATCCAGTCAAGTCATACTCAATGTAAGCTAATAGTAATGGATGCAAATGACAGCGGTGCTCTCCAACTCGTGCTTTTTAATAATAGGATGATGACTCAGCACAAAAGTAAATAGATAGGCCCTTCGTAGACAGAAGCAGGGATTTGTAGAGGTGCCAGAGCTCGGTTTTGAAATAGATGTGAATAATATTTTGAGCGGTATACTTTCATTGTCAACATAACAACCGAGAGATGGCGATATCTTCCATGCTACACACATTATAGGTGGTTCCCAAACAGAATGGTAAAGTTTATACTCCCCCTCCACCATCAAGCATCAATCCATGGCTTGCTCGAAACAATGAGTGCCTCCAACTAACAAGAGTCCCGGGGGAGTTTTGTGTGCAATTATTTTGATTTGATTTGCATAAAGCATGGGACTGGGCATCCCGGTGACCAGCCATTTTCTCGTGAGTGAGGAGCGGAGTCCACTCCTCTTGAGAATAACCCGCCTAACATGGAAGATACGGACAACCCTAGTTGATACATGAGTTATCCGAGCATACAAAACAGAATGTTTATTTGAAGGTTTAGAGTTTGGCACATACAAATTTACTTGGAACGGCAAGTAGATACCGTATATAGGTGGACTCATATGGAGCAACTTTGGGGTTTATGGAATTGGATGCACAAGCAGTATTCCCGCTTAGTACAAGTGGAGGCTAGCAAAAGACTGGGAAGCGACTAGCTAGAGAGCGACAACAGTCATGAACATGCATTAAAATTAATCAACACCGAATGCAAGCATGAGTAGGATATAATGCACCATGAACATAAACATCATAGAGGCTATGTTGATTTTGTTTCAACTACATGCGTGAACATGTGCCAAGTCAAGCCACTCGAATCGTTCAAAAGAGGATACCACCCTATCATACCACATCAAAACCATTTTAATAGCATGTTGGCATGCAAGGTAAACCATTATAAGATCCTAGCTAATTAAGCATGGCATAAGCAACTATAATCTCTAATTGTCATTACAAACATGTCTATTCATAATAGGCTGAATCAGGAACGATGAACTAATCATATTTACAAAAACAAGAGAGGTCGAGTTCATACCAGCTTTTCTCATCTCAATAAGTTCATCATATAATCATCATTATTTCCTTTCACTTGCACGACCGAATAGTGTGGATAATAATAATAGTGCACGTGCATTGGACTAAGCTGGAATCTGTAAGCATTCAATTCAACAGAGAAGACAAGATAATATGGGCTCTTTGTTAGATCAACAATAATGCATATGAGAGCCACTTTAACATTTTAATTATGGTCTTCTCCTCTCAACCCCCAAGGTAAAAGAAAAGAAATGAAACTATTTACACGGGAAAGCTCCCAACAAGCAGAAGAAGAACGGGAAATCTTTTTGGGTTTTCTTTTTAATTACTACTACAAGCATGGAAAGTAAACTAATTAAAAGCTACAACTAGTTTTTTTGTTTTTCTTAAGGTTTATTAAACACACAAGAAGAAAGCATAAAAAGGAAAATAAACTAGCATGGATGATACAATGAAAAAGTATGAGCGCCGACAACTAGCAATGTGTGTGTGAACATGAATGTAATGTCGGTGAGAAATACGTACTCCCCCAAGCTTATGCTTTTGGCCTAAGTTGGTCTATGGCCATGACTGGGCTGGGGGATATCCAAAGTAATAGTTGGGGTCGTACGGAGATGCGGCAGCTATTGCCTCATGAGCTGTCGCTTGGAGAAGGGCCGTCTCCATCCTCCTCTTGTGCTCGTCCGCCTCCTCCCTGGTTATAACATATCCCCCTTTTGCCTGAGAGTCAAAGAAAGCAGGAGCAGGGAGAGCGACGTGATAGGTGCATCGTCTGTCAAAGATTAGTCGGTACTGGAGGGACTGATCGATCCTCTCAACAAACCGATGACGAACCATGGCCTCATAATCTAAATAAACAGGAGGCAACTCAATATCATACCCACGTATGGGTATATCAAGAAAATTAGCTAGACGGGTTGCATAAATTCCACCAAAGAAATCTCCATTAAATCTATTATTATGCAACCTACATGCAACAATGGCTCCCAAATTATAATGTCTATCTCCTAATACAACACTCCTGAGAACACTGAGGTCAGGGACACACATGTGGCATGCTTCATCCTTACCATTTATGCACCTACCTATGAAGAGAGCAAAATAATGTATAGCAGGAAAATGGATGCTCCCTATGGTAGCTTGTGTTATGTCTCTAGATTCCCCCACAGTTATACTAGCAAGAAAATCTCTAAATTCATATTTGCGAGGTTCATTAGGACTACCCCATTGTGGAAGTTTGCAAGCAGTGTTAAAATACTCTAAGTCCATGGTATAAGAATTTTCATAAATATCAAATAGGACAATTTGAGAATTGCGTGATGATCAAAATTCAAACCTCCGGCCACACTAGTCCCTTGAAGAACTTGACGGCTGACTGAGCTGTGACCTTCCTCACTGCCTCCACCTCCGGCCACTTTGTGAACTTGTCAATTGCAACGTACAAGTACTCAAAGCCCCCGACAGCGCGGGGGAAAGGGCCCAGTATGTCGAGCCCCCAGACCGAGAAGGGCCAGGAGAGAGGAATGGTTTGAAGGGCTTGAGCTGGCTGATGAAGCTTCTTTGAATGGAACTGACACGGTTCACACCTGGTGACTAGTGTCATCGCATCCTAGAGGGCGGTGGGCTAGAAGAAGCCTTGCCGAAATGCCTTGCCGGCAAGGGCCCTTGACCCGATGTGGGATCCACATATGCCTCCGTGTATCTCCGCCAACAACTCCAGTCCTTCCTCCCGAGGGATACACTTCAATTTCACACCGTTCGGCCTCTTTCTGTACAGGATGTCATCGACGAACTGGTACATGGTAGAGCGACGGGCTACCTTTTCCGCTTCTTCCTGCTCTTCAGGAAGTTCCCCTGTTTGGAGGAATCGGACGGTATGTTGTGCCCATGCTGGAGCCTGGGGCTCGATGGAGAGGACTAAAGGCATTTCCTCCGCTATAGGAGCGGCTGTCTCGACGGCAAGAGCTTGACGCTCCGCTGGAGCTAGCCATCCCGTGGCGGGCTCAGTGTCCCTGGCAACATCCTTGCCGGCGGCTCCGGGGAGCTCGGCAGGAAAGTACTTGTCGGGTCCTGATTTCCTCCTCTTGTTCTGCTTTGTTGATGGATCAATGGATGGCTGAGTTAGCTGGAGCACAAAGGTACCTGGTTCCACAGGTAGCTTGAGGGCAGCGCATTTTGACAGGTGATCAGCGATATCGTTCTCCGCTCAGGGAACGTATTCAGCCTGTATACCGTCGAAACACTCTTCCAGCTTTCTCACTTCATCGACGTAGGCCTTCATCAACAGGCTCTGGTAGTCCTTGTTTACTTGCTTGACGACGAGCTGCGAGTCACCCCTGACGATGAGCTTCTTGATTCCGAGGTCCGACGCGATCCTAAGACCGGCAAGCAGCCCTTCGTACTCTACCGTATTGTTTGTTGACACCTCCCTGGGGAAGTCCATCTGGATCACGTACTTGAGGTGCTCTCCGGTGGGCACGACAAGCAGTATGCCAGCCCCGGCGCCGTGTAAGGAGAAAGCTCCATCAAAGTACATGATCCAACCGCAACTTGCCTCCTTGCCGGGGAGGGCAGTCTCTTGGGCTTCTTCGTCAGGTGTTGCGGTCCATTCTGCAATGAACTCCGCCAGGACTCGGCTCTGAACGTCGAGTTTCCCCGTAGTGGGAGGAAAATCGAGGAGCAACTGCGCGCGCGCCAGGGCTTCTGCTGGTGTCGGTGGCAGCGAAACCTGCAGGGATCGCGACGCGCTTCGACTTCTGACCATGTCAGAAGGAGCTCTATCACGACCCCGCGGTCGCATGCCATCTTCACCAGCGCCTCGGCGAGCGGGCAGGTCTTCTACCTCCTGGGAGTGGCGCTCGGGGCTCTTCCCGCGGCGACGCCCGGGGTCTTCGGCGTGATTGCGCCGTTCGTCGCGCGCCGTTTGAGAGGAGCGCGCCGTCGGCGCCTGCGTGGGAGTCTTGGAGGCCCTCGCGTCGCCTTCGGGCGGGGCGGTAGCGATCTTCGAAGGCCCGCGCCACCCGCGGAGGGTCTGGCTCCGTCTTTGGATTGGCGGCGTGCGGCCCGTTACTAGGCTCACGAACATCGCCGCCTCCCAAACTCCAGCTACTGGGACGGTGTTGGTGTTTGCGAACGGCGCCCCGGGTCCTTTCTGCGACCGGTCTGCTGCTCGCCCGCGTCGGGACGGGATGTCCGGCTTCCGACGGGCCAACCGCCACCGTCGTCTTCTTCTTGGGCGCCATGACGATGAAGAAGCGTCGAACTAACTTCTAAAGCCGATTCACACAACTGCGCCCCCTACCTGGCGCGCCAAAGATGTCGGTGGCTTCCACCGAGCTGCTTCAGGAGCCTGACTTCATGGCTCCTAGCTAACCTGTGGATGCTATCACGGAGGCTCAAGATTGCCACCTTATGACGCAATGGCAGCACCTCAAAGTCAAGGTAGCCGTCGGCTCTGTAGCACCTCCTGAACCCGGTGCAACTTTTCACTACCGGCCGATTCCACAAGGCTATGCCATTGTGATGGTCGATGAAATAACGGAGGGACTTGAGGAGCTCGAGCTTGACCACCCTACCGGTGAAGGGGAGACTTGGCTGGGTCTTGCTCTGAAGACTCCATGTCTATGGCGGAAGGATCTCATCAACCTTCTGAACTAGACGCCTCCGCCTCCTTCTCTGAGGAGTCAGGGCACTCTGCCTCCTCCTCCGGTAAGTGATCAGGGCACTCTGCCTCCTTCTCCGGCGTGTGGCAGCACTCCGCCTCCCTCTCCGCCTGCATCGGCTTGTCCGAGTAGCCCGTCTCCTCCTCTGCCTCATCAGCAAAAGCGAAAGACAGCCGCCGCTGCTCCGGCTGCTCCGGCGCGTCGTAGCACTCCGCCTCGTAAGCAACAAAGGAAGACAGCCGCAGCCGCTCCTGCCGCTCCGGCGTCTAGTGGTACAACCAGAGGCGCGAGTCAATACATATTCGGTCCATCTCTCAAGCCTCTAGAGAAGTTACCATACGAGAGGATCGTGGAGGAAAATGCGGAGATCTGTAAAGCCCAAGTGAAGGACTTCTTTGAAACGCAAAGAGCTAAGAAACATCCACCTCCAGAGGAGAAGATAGATCCGGTGAAATTGAAGCGCACTTTGGATGCCCTGAAGTGACCCACACCGCCTCCGCCAGATGACAACCATGTCCGGGCTCTTAAAAAGGCAGCGCAAGAAGCGCACCGGTCGGGAACTACTTCAAGTGACAAAAGGTTACAACAACGAACAAGTGGGAAAAAAATCCCCAGCTCGGCGAACAGGCGAACCAATCGTGCCCCCCGCTGAAGGTGTCCAATGATATTGTCACAAATCTGCCGGGATTGCTACCTCTTGAGCACTGCGTTGGTTTTCCCTTGAAGAGGAAAGGGTGATGCAACAAAGTAGCATAAGTATTTCCCTCGGTTTTTGAGAACCAAGGTATCAATCTAGTAGGAGACTACACGCAAGTCCCTTGTACCTACACAAACAAATAAGAACCTCGCAACCAACGCGATAAAGGGGTTGTCAATCCCTTCATGGTCACTTATGAGAGTGAGATCTGATAGAGATAATAATAATAAGATAAATATTTTTGGAATTTTTATGATATAGATTGAAAGTAAAGATTGCAAAATAAAATAGATTGGAAACTTATATGATAAAAGATAGACCCGGGGGCCATAGTTTCACTAGTGGCTTCTCTCAAGATAGCATAAGTATTACGGTGGGTGAACAAATTACTGTCGAGCAATTGATAGAAAAGTGAATAATTATGAGAATATCTAGGCATGATCATGTATATAGGCATCATGTCCGCGACAAGTAGGCCGAAACGATTCTGCATCTACTACTATTACTCCACACATCGATTGCTATCCAGCATGCATCTAGAGTATTAAGTTCATAAGAACAGAGTGATGCATTAGGCAAGATGACATGATGTAGAGGGATAAACTCAAGCAATATGATATAAACCCCATCTTTTTATCCTCGATGGAAACAATACAATGTGTGCCTTGCTGCCCCTGCTGTCACTGGGAAAGGACACCGCAAGATTGAACCCAAAGCTAAGCACTTCTCCCATTGCAAGAAAGATCAATTTAGTAGGCCAAACCAAATTGATAATTTGAAGAGACTTGCAAAGATAACCAATCGTACATAAAAGATTTCAGAGAAGAATCAAATATTGTTCATAGATAAACTTGATCATAAACCCACAATTCATGGGATCTCCACAGACACATCGCAAAAAGAGTTACATTGAATAGATCTCCAAGAAGATCGAGGAGAACATTGTATTGAGATCCAAAGAGAGAGAAGAAGCCATCTAGCTAATAACCATGGACCTGAAGGTCTGAGGTAAACTACTCACACATCATCAGAGAGGCTATGGTGTTGATGTAGAAGCCCTTCGTGATCGATTCCCCCTCTGGCGAAGCTCCGGAAAATGCCCCAAGATGGGATCTCTTGGGTACAGAAGGTTGCGACGGTGGAAATAGGGTTTCGTGGTGCTCCTGGATGTTTTCAGGGTATGTGGACATATATAGGAGGAAGAAGTAGGTCGGTGGAGCCACGAGGGGCCCACGAGGGTGGAGGGTGCGCCAGGGGGGTGGGTGAGGGAATCCTCGATTAGGGGGTCCTCGGACAGCCGGACTATTGGACTATGAAGATACAAGTTTGAAGACTTCGTTCCGTGTCCAGATGGGACTCTCCTTTGCGTGGAAGGCAAGCTTGGCGATTCGGATATGTAGATCTCCTCCCTTGTAACCGACCCTGTGTAACCCTAGCCCCTCCGGTGTCTATATAAACCGGAGGGTTTTAGTCCGTAGGAGAACAACAATCATGCCATAGGCTAGCTTCTAGGGTTTAGCCTCTTCGATCTCGTGGTAGATCAACTCTTGTAATACTCATATCATCAAGATCAATGAAGCAGGAAGTAGGGTATTACCTCCATCGAGAGGGCCCGAACCTGGGTAAACATTGTGTCCCCCGCCTCCTGTTACCATCCGCCTTAGACGCACAGTTCGGGACCCCCTACTCGAGATCCGCCGGTTTTGACACCGACATTGGTGCTTTCATTGAGAGTTCCACTGTGTCGTCATCATAAGGCTTGATGGCTCCTTCGATCATCGACAACGATGCGATCCAGGGTGAGGTTTTCCTCCCCGGCAAAAGATCTTCATATTCGACGGCTTCGTACTGTAGGCCAACTCTCTCGGCCATCTGGAGCAGATCGAGAGCTACGCCCCTGGCCATCAAGTCAGGTTTGGAAGCTTGAACTATACCGCCGACATTCGCGGAGACTTGATCTTCGACGGATTTGAACATATGTCGGGTGCGCCGCACAGTCATGATGAGCGTGATTTAGCTCTTCCATCGCACAGTGTTCGGAAGATCACACCTATAGCTACCCCGACCCTCAATCCGGAACAGATCACGTCGTCCGAGGACAGGTGGATGGACAACGCCACGGAGGCAGCATATTCAACGGCGATAGAGCCGAATACTGACGTCACCTCCTATGAGACATGTGTTGCTAGATGATAACTCACAAGTATAGGGGATCGTAACAGTTTTCGATAAGTATGAGTGTCGAACCCAACGGGGAGCTAAAGGTAGAACAAATATTCCCTCAAGTTCTATCGACCACCGATACAACTCTACGCACGCTTGACGTTCGCTTTACCTAGAACAAGTATGAAACTAGAAGTACTTTGTAGGTGTTGTTGGATAGGTTTGCAAGATAATAAAGATTACATAAATAAAAAGTAGGGGCTGTTTAGATAAAGAAACAATAAAGTAAATATAGCGAGTGTGGAAAAGTGGTGGTAGGAGTTGTGAAATTGCCCCTAAGCAATTGACTACTTTACTAGACCGATAGCAAGTATTATGTGGGAGAGGCCACTGCTAGCATGTCATCCCTAACTTGGAATTCTATGCACTTTGTAACGCCCTCGATGCGGCTATATCTCCTACGTGTCGAAGCACGACTTAGAGGCATAACCGCATTGAAAGCAATGTCGCAAGTAAGGTATCTTCACAACAACCCATGTAAATAGATAATAGGGGGAAAAGGTACATAGTTGGCTTACACTCGCCATGTCACACAAATACATGAATAACATTACAATGATCCAATACACTCATGGTCCGACTACGGTACCAAAATAAAAGATCAACCCCAACATGTGACACGGTGCCCGATCGCCCCAACTGGGCACCATTACTGATCATCTGGGAAAGACACATAGTAACGGCAAGAGTCTTCGTCGAACTCCCACTTGAGCTCAAGCGCATCGTCTGGAGCGGTATCATCGGTCACTGCATCTGGTTTGGAAGTAATCTGTGAGTCACGGGGACTCAGCAATCTTGCACCCTCGCGATCAAGACTATTTAAGCTTATAGGTAAGGCAAGGTAATATGTGGATCTGCAGCAAGCAACTAGCATATATGGTGGCTAACCTGTTCGCAAAAGAGAGCGAGAAGAGAAGGCAAAGCACGAACGAAGAACTATGATCAAGAAGTGATCCTATAACAACCTACGTCAAGCATTACTCCAACACCGTGTTCACTTCCCGGACTCCGCCGAGAAGAGACCATCACGATTACACACGCGGTTGATTCATTTTAATTAAGTTAAGTTTCATGTTATCTACAACCAGACATTAACAAATTCCCATCTGCCCATAACCGCGGGCACGGATTTTGAAAGTTCAAATCCCTGCAGGGGAGTCCCAACTTAGCCCATCACAAGCTCTCACGGTCAACGAAGGATATTTCTTCTCCCGAGACATTCCGATCAGACTCGGCATCTCGGTTTTACAAGACATCCTCGACAATGGTAAAACAAGTCCAGCAACACCGCCCGAATGTGCCGACAAATCCCGATAGGAGCTGCACATATCTCGTTCTCAGGGCACACTCAGATGAGACATCCTACGAGTAAAACCAACCCTCAAGTTGCCCCGAGGTGGCCCCGCAGTCTACTCGGTCGGACCAACACTCAGAGGAGCACTGGCCCAGGGGGGTTTAAATAAAGATGACCCTTGGGCTCCGGAAACCCAAGGGAAAAAGAGGCTAGGTGGAAAATGGTAAAACCAAGGTTGGGCATTGCTGGAGGAGTTTTATTCAAGGCGAACTGTCAAGGGGTTCCCATTATAACCCAACCGCGTAAGGAACGCAAAATCCGGGAACATAACACCGATTTGACAGAAACTAGGGCGGCAAGAGTGGAACAAAACACTAGGAAAAAGGCCGAGCCTTCCACCCTTTACCAAGTATATAGATGCATTAATATAACAATATAATATGGTGATATCCCAACAATAAACAAGGTTCCGACAAGGAACGATCTCCAATCTTCACCTGCAACTAGCAACACCATAAGAGGGGCTGAGCAAAGCGGTAACATAGCCAATCAACGGTTTGCTAGGACATGGTGGGTTAGAGGTTTTACATGGAAATTTGGGAGGCATGATAAGCAAGTGGTAGGCATCGTAGCATAGGCATAGCAAAAGAGCGAGCATCTAGCAAGCAAAGATAGAAGTGATTTCGAGGGTATGATCATCTTGCCTGCAAAGTTATTAGAGTTGACTTGATCCTCGTGAGCAAACTCAACAAGCTCCTCATTAGCGAACTCGTCTCCCGGCTCTACCCAAACAAGACAAACAAGCAAAAGGAACACAGTCAACCACGTGCAATGCTTGAACAACATGATGCAAACATGGTATGCTATGCGGGATGCGATATGTGATGCATATGCAAGATTTGACAAGGAATGATTGAACCTGGCCTCAACTTGGAAATCCAAGAGTGCCACTGGAAATGTGAGGTGTTTTTGGTTGAAATCGATATAAAGATCACCAGAATCGGATGCATGGTTTGGAAATGGCAAGCAAAACAAATATGGCACCGGTCTGCGATAAACAGCAAGTAGCCATCTAAATGCATCAAGATAAATATGCTAAAGCACTCAAACATGACAACAAAATATATGGCAGGGATCCACTCATGATGCTTGAAAAAAGATGAACACTGAGCTACGGCCAATTCATCCATTAACAGGTTCAAACAAGCATGGCAAAAGTGCAAATGATAACAGGTTTCAGACTTAGTGAAATTAACACAAGTCTGGAATTTAACATTAGGTAGCACATTTTGGAGCATTAAAACTACATGCTATAGGAACTTAAAATGGCAAAGCAAGGCAAGGCATGAAGCTACTCAAAGCACTTAACAAAAGTCCCTTAGTGACCTTGAGCCAAAAGGGATCAGAGAATACAATTGCAAGCATGTGAACATGGCAAAAACATAATCAGATTACAGACTTAGTGAAAAACTGGAGCATGCAAATCTGTTAACGAGTAGGCATGTTTACGAGCTTGATGCACTCACTACAGAGCATGGCATGACAAACTAAGCATACACCCATCAAGAATACATGGCATAGAATCTAGACATGGAAAGAGCAACAACATTGCATGCACGGATCAATAGCAACATCCTCGGCAAAATCGCTAACAAGTCAACAATCTTCCAGGATTCACGAAATAGCAAAAGTATAGCTCGATTGACTCAAGCTAGGGTGCTCCATAAATGCAAATAAAGACTGGGATGGATAGAGCACCACAATGTTAACAAATCATCCTCAAAAGAGGCACGGATCACTAGGAAACAACATGAACATATGGCATAATGACAAAATCAGGACAAGGACTTAGAGAAATTCTAAGTCCCTGAAATTAGCATTACCGATTGCACTACTTTGCAAGCTTGTGATAGTCACCACACATATCACAAAAATACATGGTAAGCACCTCTGTAAAGATGGCATGGCATATAACAAAACTCATGTAGACCTCAGGAGCATATCATGCACACATTAATCATGGCAAAAATGACAAATATCTATTTGAGGAAACAGATCTAGCAATTTTATCACATAGCCCTCTTCCAACAGCATTTCGGGCATCAAGATGAGCTCAAATGAAAATGATGCAATGAGATGAAATGATGTACTCTCTGAGATGAACATTTTGATATGCTACACACGCAAATCGGAGCTACGGATGCGGAGTTATAGCATGCCGAAGGTTGCAAAATAAATCTGAGAGAGGGGGAGAAAGTCAACCCAGATTTAGGGTTTACTGTAGCGGGTACTGTAGCAGCGGCGGGATCTCGAGGTCTCCGGCGAGGTTCCTCGCTCCGGCGAGGTGGCAAGGGCGCGGGGACGACCGGAGGAGGCCGGATCCGGACCGGGACGCGCAGTGGCGAGGTCGGGGAGGCCGGGCGGCGAGGTAGGCGCCGGCGAGGTGGTGAGGGCGAGGCGGCCGGCGAGTGCTCCGGCTAGGTCGCGGTGGCCTGCGGCGGTGGGCGGCGGCCGGACGCGAGGAGGAAGACGGGGCGCGAGCGGCGCGAGGAGGAGATGGGAGGCGCGAGCTCGGGCCCTCGGGGGCCGGCTACGGGCTTGGCAGGCCTCGCGCGGGGGCGGCCGGTGGTTGCCACGTGGCGGCTGCTCACTGGCTCGGGGCGGTGTCCAGCACGGAGGCGGACATGTCCGGCGGCGGCGCGAGGAATTTTAGGGTTAGGGAAAGAAGAGACCCGGAATTTGGAATGAGGGGTCTATATATAGAGATAGGAGGAGCTTGGAGACTCCAAATGAGGTACGATTTTCGGCCACGTGATCGTGATCGAACGCTCTAGATGATGGAAGGGTCTTTGTTGGCTTTTGGGCCAAATTGGAAGGGTGTTGGGCTGCAACACACACGAGGCCTTTTCAGTCCCTCGGTTAACCGTTGGAGTATCAAACGAAGTCCAAATGGCGCGAAACTTGACAGGCGGTCTACCGGTGGTAAACCAAGGCCGCGTGACAAGTCTCGGTCCAATCCGGAAATGTTTAACCCCCACACACGAAAAGAGGTAGAAAGGACCACCGAAGGAGATAGGAGCGCCGGAATGCAAAACGGACAATGGGGAAAATGCTCAGATGCGTGAGACGAACATGTATGCAAATGCAATGCACATGATGACATGATATGAGATGCAAGATAAAGCAACAACACACGGAGACAAAAACCCGAACCCGAGGAAAATAAAATAACTTAGCGCCGGAAACGGCAAGAGTTGGGATACATATAAGGTAAATTACATCTGGGGTGTTACAACACTCCACCACTATGAAAGGATCTCGTCCCGAGATCTAGGACTGGAAAAACGCCGGGTACTCAGAACGGAGGTGATCCTCGCGTTCCCAAGTGGCTTCACGGTCGGAATGGTGTGACCACTTGACTTTGAGGAATTTGATTGACTTATTGCGAGTCTTGCATTCAGTCTCTTCAAGAATAGCAACGGGGTGCTCACGATAAGGGAGTTCTTCTTGGAGATCAATGTCTTCGAAGTTGACGGTGCGGTCAGGGGTCTTGAAACACTTGCGGAGCTGAGAGACATGGAACACGTTGTGCACATTTGCAAAGTTTGGAGGAATCTCGAGTTGATAGGTGAGATCTCCTCTCTTGCTGACGATCTTGAAAGGAACCACGTATCTAGGGGCAAGCTTCCCTTTGATACCGAAGCGACGAGTACCTTTCATTGGAGAGACGCGGAGGTAAACATGGTCTCCGATCTCGGAAGCCAAATCACGATGCTTACTATCATAGTAGCTCTTCTGGCGCGATTGCACTGCTTTGAGGTTATCACGAATGACTTTGCACATTTCCTCTGCCTCTGTGATCAAGTCATTTCCAAGAAGTTGACATTCACCGGTATCTGACCAGTTAAGAGGAGTACGACACTTCCTGCCATAGAGAATTTCAAATGGGGCCTTGCCCGAACTTGCTTGAAAACTGTTGTTGCAGGAGAACTCGGCATATGGAAGACAATCTTCCCGCTTCATACCAAAAGAGATAACGCAAGCCCTGAGCATATCTTCGAGAATCTGATTGACACGCTCGACTTGGCCACTAGTTTGGGGATGGAAAGCTGTGCTGAAGCGGATGTTGGTGCCCATGGCCTTTTGAAAAGAATCCCAAAACTTGGAGGTAAAGATGCTGCCACGGTCTGAAGAGATCAACTGTGGAATGCCATGCAGAGAGACAATCCGAGAGGTATACAGCTCTGCCAATTGAGCTGCAGTGATAGACTCTTTGATAAGCAGAAAGTGAGCCACTTTAGTGAGTTTGTCGATGACAACGAATATAGCATCATTGCCACTCTTGGACTTTGGAAAACCCGTCACGAAGTCCATCTCAATGTGGTCAAACTTCCATTCTAGAATGGCAAGAGGTTGGAGGAGACCAGCTCGTCGTTGGTATTCTGCCTTCACTCTTCTGCAGACATCACATTCATTCATGAACTGAGCAATCTCGCGCTTCATTCGAGTCCACCAATACGCCTGCTTGAGGTCCTGGTACATCTTCGTACTCCCAGGGTGGATGGAGAGGAGTGAATTGTGAGCCTCGTTCATAATGACTTTACGAAGGTCACCTTTAGGCACAACAATGCGATCCTCGAAGAAGAGAGTATCCTTGTCATCAAGGCGATAGCACTTGTACTTGGGTTGACTCTTGGCAATCCCAATCTTCACCTTCTTCACCATAGCATCAAAAAATTGAGCCTCGCGAATCTGATCTTCCAAAGTAGGAGAGACTTGAAGGTTGGCGAGGAAACCTTGAGGAACAACTTGCAAATTGAGTTTGCGGAAAGCTTCACAAAGCTCGGGTTGGTAAGGCTTGAGAATAAGACTGTTGCAGTATGCCTTCCTGCTCAATGCGTCAGCAATCACATTGGCCTTGCCTGGAGTATATTCGATACACGGATTATACTCTTGAATCGTTTCGACCCAACAAGTCTGCCTGAGGTTGATATTAGGCTGAGTGAAGATGTACTTGACTCTTGTGGTCAGTGAAGATGTCCACTTTTCTTCCCAATAAGAGATGTCTCCAAGTCAAAAGAGCATGCACAATTGCCGCCAACTCGAGGTCATGAGTGGGGTAGTTCTTCTTGTTGGGCTTCAACTGGCGAGAGGTATAAGCCACAACTTTATTCTCTTGCATCAACACTGCACCAAGACCTTGAAGAGAGGCATCGCAGAAGACCTCGAACGGTTTGGATTCATCAGGAGGAGTCAGAACTAGAGCAGTGACTAATTTCTCTTTCAAAGTGTTGAAAGCGATGTCACATTCCGGAGACCAAACGTACTTCATGTGCTTCTGGAGAAGGTTTGAAAGCGGCTTCGCGATCTTTGAAAAGTTCTCAACGAACCTTCGACAGTAGCTTGCGAGACCAAGGAAGCTGCGGAGTTGCTTCACGTTCTGAGGTGGTTCCCAATTCACAATTACAGACACCTTCTTAGGATTCACCGCTATGCCCTTGGCAGAGATGATATGCCCAAGATAGAGAACCTCATCGAGCCAAAACTCGCACTTTGAGAACTTGGCGTAGAACTGATGTTCTCTGAGCTTATCGAGCACCAAACGCAAGTGCTTGGCATGATCTTCCTTGTTCTTGGAAAAGACCAGAATGTCATCGAGGTAGACCAAGACGAAGTCATTTGTGTAGGCGTTGAAGATGAAGCTCATCATGCGAGAGAAAGTCGGAGGAGCGTTGTCGAGGCCAAAATACATGACAATGTATTCATATGAACCATAGCTTGTTTTGAACGCCGTCTTGGGAATATCTTGCTCACGGATTCGAATCTGGTGATAGCCCATATGGAGATCAAGATTGGAGAATACTTGAGCACCTTTGAGTTGTTCAAAAAGCTCGTTGATGTTGGGAAGTGGGTACTTGTTCTTGATAGTCTTCTTGTTGAATGGACGGTAGTCAACACAAAGTCGGTCCGTTCCATCCTTCTTCTTCACAAAAAGAACTCCACAACCCCACAGAGAAGAACTAGGTCGGATGAGACCCATATGCTCTTGAATATCGAGTTGCTTCTTCAGCTCCTTCAACTCTTCAGGTCCAAGCTTGTAAGGAAGTTTGCAAACAGGTTCCGTGCCAGGCTCAAGATCGATGACGAATTCAACTGGCCGGTGCGGAGGCATTCCTGGAAGCTCTTCTGGAAAGACGTCTTGATATTCGCAAACGACTGGAATTTGAGAGATGGCATCCAGTTCACCCTTCTCATTGAGAGAAAATAGACGGATGGTATCATCACGAGCGGCAAAGACAATTACATCCTCAGACGAATGAGTCAATTGAATCTGCCTGGCAGCACAATCAAGATGAGCCTTGTGCTTAGAAAGCCAATCCATTCTGAGAATAAGATCAATATCCAAGTTACCAAGAACCACTGGAGAGGACAGAAACTTGTAGTCGCCCAACGTGATAGAGACATCGGGAGCAACCAAACTAGAAGTCAAAAGCTTTCCAGGAGAAACAACTTGCATGACTTTGGGCATAACCTCAGTATCAACATTGTGCTTCGATGCAAATGGGAATGACAAGAAAGAATGCAATGCACCAGTGTCAAAAAGTACTTTTGCAGGAACATCGTTAATAGGAAGGTTACCCATGATGACATCTGACGAGTCCTCTGCCTGAGCTACATTCATCAAGTTGACCTTGGCGTACTTGGGGTTATGCTTGACCACAACTGTACTTGCCGCTCTCACAGGAGGAGGAGGAGGGAGATGCCTCTGATTGAAGCATTTGTTGGCATAGTGACCCTTCTATTGGCACTTGTTGCACGTGACCTCTGAAAGCGGACGGTGATACGGAGCACTTGATCTTGGAGCTTGAGACGAAGTCTTGTTCTGAAAGCTAGGGTTGGGTGGATGGGAAGATCCACTGCCACCTTTGCTCTTCTACTGATAAGGCTGATGGAACGGAGGAGGAGGAAGCCAATACTTCTGCTGCTTAGCCACTTGAGTTGAGGAAGAAGGAGTTGCATCTCTGACTCGCTTCTTGGAAGCATCGCACTTCAGTTGAGCAGTCTCTTGCTTCATTGCCATGTTGTAAAACTCATCGTACCTCTTGGGCTCAAAGAGAACGAGAGCTAGCTGGATTTCTTCTCTAAGACCACCCCTGAACTGATATATCATGCTCTTCTCGTCAGGGACGTCCTGCTTAGCAAAACGGGCGAGCTTCTGAAACATCTTGTTGTACTCGTAGACAGACATAGAGCCTTGCTTCAGGTTGCGGAATTCCTCACGCTTGCTTTCAACCACGCTCTGAGGAATATGATGAGCTTTGAAGTCTTGACGGAATTCATCCCAGGTAATCACACGGCCTCCTCTGGAATCTTTGTACTGCTGAAACCATTCTGCAGCTTGGTCTTTGAGTTGGAAGGAAGCAAACTTGACAAAGTCCTCAGGCCTGACGTTACTGCACTCGAAATGCTTGCATATGTCCACGAGCCAATCATCAGCGTCTGTTGCCTCAACACAATTGCTGAAGGTCTTTGGCTAGTTAGCAAGGAACTGGTTGAGTGTAGAAAAGTGATTCTGATTGTTTCCTTGGCCCTGGTTCCCTTGGTTGCGCTCTTGAAGAAGTTGCATGATCAGTTGCGTGTTTGCATTGGTAGCGGCCATCACAGCTTGCCATGCCTCCGGAGGTGGAGGTGGTGGTGGCGGATCAGGATTCGGAGTCGTGCGCGTTGGAGGAGCCATCCTGAAGAGGTTGACATCCATTAGCACATTGACAGACAAATATTGAGGCTGAATCAAACGGGTTGAAATTGCAACATAAAGTCTTCACATCCGAACAAAATGAACGAATGCATTCCAATTGAAATGGTCACATATCCATAAATTGAGAAGCCACTTAGAATTGAGGTAAAAGAATAAAACCAACAAGGTACGGAACAAGAACGAATACTCGGTAAAGATCACCCAATCTCAAACCAAATATCCATGGAAGAAGAACTAGAGCTACAAGAATTCCCACCTATGAAACTCCCGAACCTTTCCGGTTATGCAATCAGGTGTTGGGGATACAGGAGAAGCATAATATCTCACCCAAATCTAGCAAATCCTACATCCAGTTGTATCCATCCTTCAACACATAACCGAGAAAAACTTCAGAAATCGTCTACCTCAACCTTCGAAAAGCATCCGTTATACAAGTTATGGCAATACTCCCGAACTCCCTCCCCAGTACTAGGTGGCGTCGAGGTTATCTCACCAACAACTGCATAAAAGAGATTTTCGATGTCGGTGAAACTAAACTCAGGTATTCCAGAACTGCAACGATAAAATTGTGACAACAACACCTCGGAGCTCAAGTCCCCGGGACAGTGCCACAACCCCTAAATGACAGGAGGCACCAAGACCAATGTTCTCGTCACAAATCGATCGGAACGATTCCAAGATACCCGCGTGATCCTAAAAAAATTAGTGAAATTTGAGAAGAGAAGAGTCAAAACTCTACGTCAGGATGCCTCACCAGAGCGACGAAGGGACTGGGGAGTAAAAAAAGTCCTAACTCTCCGGTATATATAATCCTAAATGACTCAAAACATTTTCTAGACTCAACAACGCCAGCTATTCGATTAAGCAGGGGGGGCTCCTAAGGTCGGGGAAGGCTCTAATACCAACTTGTAACGCCCTCGATGCGGCTATATCTCCTACGTGTCGAAGCATGACTTAGAGGCATAACCGCATTGAAAGCAATGTCGCAAGTAAGGTAATCTTCACAACAACCCATGTAAATAGATAATAGGGGGAAAAAGGTACATAGTTGGCTTACACTCGCCATGTCACACAAATACATGAATAACATTACAATCATCCAATACACTCATGGTCCGACTACGGTACCAAAATAAAAGATCAACCCCAACATGCGACACGGTGCCCGATTGCCCCAACTGGGCACCACTACTGATCATCTGGGAAAGACACATAGTAACGGCGAGAGTCTTCGTCGAACTCCCACTTGAGCTCAAGCGCATTGTCTGGAGCGGTATCATCGGTCACTGCATCTGGTTTGGAAGTAATCTGTGAGTCACGGTGACTCAGCAATCTCGCACCCTCGCGATCAAGACTATTTAAGCTTATAGGTAAGGCAAGGTAATATGTGGATCTGCAGCAAGCGACTAGCATATATGGTGGCTAACCTGTTCGCAAAAGAGAGCGAGAAGAGAAGGCAAAGCACGAACGAAGAACTATGATCAAGAAGTGATCCTATAACAACCTACGTCAAGCATTACTCCAACACCGTGTTCACTTCCCGGACTCCGCCGAGAAGAGACCATCACGGTTACACACGCGGTTGATTCATTTTAATTAAGTTAAGTTTCATGTTATCTACAACCGGACATTAACAAATTCCCATCTGCCCATAACCGCGGGCACGGATTTCGAAAGTTCAAATCCCTGCAGGGGAGTCCCAACTTAGCCCATCACAAGCTCTCACGGTCAACGAAGGATATTCCTTCTCCCGAGACATTCCGATCAGACTCGGCATCTCGGTTTTACAAGACATCCTCGACAATGGTAAAACAAGTCCAGCAACACCGCCCGAATGTGCCGACAAATCCCGATAGGAGCTGCACATATCTCGTTCTCAGGGCACACTCAGATGAGACATCCTACGAGTAAAACCAACCCTCAAGTTGCCCCGAGGTGGCCCCGCAGTCTACTCGGTCGGACCAACACTCAGAGGAGCACTGGCCCAGGGGGGTTTAAATAAAGATGACCCTTGGGCTCCGAAAACCCAAGGGAAAAAGAGGCTAGGTGGAAAATGGTAAAACCAAGGTTGGGCATTGCTGGAGGAGTTTTATTCAAGGCGAACTGTCAAGGGGTTCCCATTATAACCCAACCGCGTAAGGAACGCAAAATCCGGGAACATAACACCGATATGACGAAAACTAGGGCGGCAAGAGTGGAAAAAAACACTAGGAAAAAGGCCGAGCCTTCCACCCTTTACCAAGTATATAGATGCATTAATATAACAATATAATATGGTGATATCCCAACAATAAACAAGGTTCCAACAAGGAACGATCTCCAATCTTCACCTACAACTAGCAACGCTATAAGAGGGGCTGAGCAAAGCGGTAACATAGCCAATCAACGGTTTGCTAGGACATGGTGGGTTAGAGGTTTTACATGGAAATTTGGGAGGCATGATAAGCAAGTGGTAGGCATCGTAGCATAGGCATAGCAAAAGAGCGAGCATCTAGCAAGCAAAGATAGAAGTGATTTCGAGGGTATGATCATCTTGCCTGCAAAGTTATTAGAGTTGACTTGATCCTCGTGAGCAAACTCAACAAGCTCCTCGTTAGAGAACTCGTCTCCCGGCTCTACCCAAACAAGACAAACAAGCAAAAGGAACACAGTCAACCACGTGCAATGCTCGAACAACATGATGCAAACATGGTATGCTATGCGGGATGCGATATGTGATGCATATGCAAGATTTGACAAGGAATGATTGAACCTGGCCTCAACTTGGAAATCCAAGAGTGCCACTGGAAATGTGAGGTGTTTTTGGTTGAAATCGATATAAAGATCACCAGAATCAGATGCATGGTTTGGAAATGGCAAGCAAAACAAATATGGCACCGGTCTGCGATAAACAGCAAGTAGCCATCTAAATGCATCAAGATAAATATGCTAAAGCACTCAAACATGACAACAAAATATATGGCAGGGATCCACTCATGATGCTTGAAAAAATATGAACACTGAGCTACGGCCAATTCATCCATTAACAGGTTCAAACAAGCATGGCAAAAGTGCAAATGATAACAGGTTTCAGACTTAGTGAAATTAACACAAGTCTGGAATTTAACATCAGGTAGCACATTTTGGAGCATTAAAACTACATGCTACAGGAACTTAAAATGTCAAAAAAAGGCAAGGCATGAAGCTACTCAAAGCACTTAACAAAAGTCCCTTAGTGACCTTGAGCCAAAAGGGATCAGAGAATACAATTGCAAGCATGTGAACATGGCAAAAACATAATCAGATTACAGACTTAGTGAAAAACTGGAGCATGCAAATCTGTTAATGAGTAGGCATGTTTACGAGCTTGATGCACTCACTACAGAGCATGGCATGACAAACTAAGCATACACCCATCAAGAATACATGGCATAGAATCTAGACATGGAAAGAGCAACAACATTGCATGCACGGATCAATAGCAACATCCTCGGCAAAATTGCTAACAAGTCAACAATCTTCCAGGATTCACGAAATAGCAAAAGTAGAGCTCGATTGACTCAAGCTAGGGTGCTCCATAAATGCAAATAAAGACTGGGATGGATAGAGCACCACAATGTTAACAAATCATCCTCAAAAGAGGCACGGATCACTAGGAAACAACATGAACATATGGCATAATAACAAAATCAGGACAAGGACTTGGAGAAATTCTATGTCCCTGAAATCAGCATTACCGATTGCACTACTTTGCAAGCTTGTGATAGTCACCACACATATCACAAAAATACATGGTAAGCACCTCTGTAAAGATGGCATGGAATATAACAAAACTCATGTAGACCTCAGGAGCATATCATGCACACATTAATCATGGAAAAAATGACAAATATCTATTTGATGAAACAGATCTGGCAATTTTATCACATAGCCCTCTTCCAACAGCATTTCGGGCAGCAAGATGAGCTCAAATGAAAATGATGCAGTGAGATGAAATGATGTACTCTCTGATACGAACATTTTGATATGCTATACGCACAAATCGAAGCTATGGATGCGGAGTTATAGCATGCCGAAGATTGCAAAATAAATCTGAGAGAGGGGGAGAAAGTCAACCCAGATCTAGGGTTTACTGTAGCGGGTACTGTAGCAGCGGTGGGATCTCGAGGTCTCCGGCGAGGTGGCAAGGGCGCGGGGACGACCGGAGGAGGCCGGATTCGTCCGGATCCGGACCGGGACGCGCAGCGGCGAGGTCGGGAGGCCGGGCGGCTAGGTAGGCGCCGGCGAGGCGGTGAGGGCGAGGCGGCCGGCGAGTGCTCCGGCGAGGTCGTGGTGGCCTGCGACGGCAGGCGGCGGCCGGACACGAGGAGGAAGACGGGGCGCAGGCGGCGCGAGGAGGAGATGGGCGGCGCGAGCTCAGGCCCTCGGGGGCCGGCTACGGGCTCGGCGGGCCTGGCGTAGGGGCGGCCAGCGGTTGCCACGTGGCGGCTGCTCACTGGCTCGGGGCGGTGTCCGGCGGCGGCGCGAGGAATTTTAGGGTTAGGGAAAGAAGAGACCCGGGATTTGGAATGAGGGATCTATATATTGAGGTAGGATGAGCTAGGAGACTCCAAATGAGGTGCGGTTTTTGGCCACGCGATCGTGATCGAACACTCTAGATGATGGAAGGGTCTTTGTTGGCTTTTGGGCCAAATTGGAAGGGTGTTGGGCTGAAACACACACGAGGCCTTTTCGGTCCCTCGCTTAACCGTTGGAGTATCAAACGAAGTCCAAATGGCGTGAAACTTGACAGGCGGTCTACCGGTAGTAAACCAAGGCCGCGTGACAAGTCTCGGTCCAATCCGGAAATGTTTAACCCCCACACACAAAAAGAGGTAAAAAGGACCACCGGAGGAGATAGGAGCGCCGGAATGCAAAACGGACAACGGGGAAAATGCTCGGATGCGTGAGACGAACACTTATGCACACATGATGACATGATATGAGATGCAAGACAAAGCAACAACACACGGAGACAAAAACCCGAACCCGAGGAAAATAAAATAACTTAGCGCCGGAAACGGCAAGAGTTGGGATACATATAAGGTAAATTACATCCGGGGTGTTACACACTTATGATTGGAACTATTAGCAAGCATCCGCAACTACTAATGTTCATTAGGGTAAAACCCAACCATAGTATTAAGATATATTGGTCCCCCTTCAATCACGTATGCATCAATTTCTATGCTAGATTGAAGCTTCTGTCACTCTTGCCCTCCAATACATAGTCCTATCAACATACAACTAACCCTAGGGTGTGATCCACGCGCGCAATCATATGATGGGCACCAAAGGATAGCAACATAACCACAAACAAATTAAATCAATCATAGCAATTCATCAACCACCGATAGGACAATGAAAATCTACTCAGACATCATAGGATGGCAACACATCATTGGATAATAATATGAAGCATAAAGCACCATGTTCAAGTAGAGGGTACAGCGGGTTGCAGGAGAGTGGACCACCGTATATAGAGGGGGAAGGTGATGGAGATGTTGGTGAAGATGGCGGAGGTGTTGGTGTAGATCGCGATGATGATGATGGCCCCCGGTGGCACTCCGGTGCCACCGGAAGCAAGGAGGGAGAGCCCCCCTCCTTCTTCTTCTTCCTTGACCTCCTCCCTAGATGGGAGAAGGGTTTCCCCTCTGGTCCATGGCCTCCATGGCATGGGAGGGGCGAGAGCCCCTCCGAGATTGGATCTGTCTCTCTGTCTCTCTCTGTTTCTTGGTTCTCGGATTCTTCCCTTTCACCGTTTCTTATATTCCCGGAGTCCGTAACTCTGATTGGGCTAAAAATTTAACACGATATTTATCCGGATATTAGCTTTCTTGCGGTGAAAGAAGGGCATCAACCGCCTTACGGGGTGGCCACGAGGGTCAGGGGCGCGCCTGCCTCCCCAGGGCGCGCCCCCCTACCTCGTGGGCCCCTCGAGCATCGTCTCGCGTGGATTCTTCTTCCCAAAAATCATATATATTCCAAAAAAATCTCCGTCAGTTTTTATTCCGTTTGGACTCCGTTTGATATGGATATTCTACGAAACAAAAAACATGCAACAAACAGGAACTGGCACTGGGCACTGGATCAATATGTTAGTCCCAAAAATAGTATAAAAAGTTGCCAAAAGTATATGAAAGTTGAATAATATTGGCATGGAACAATCAAAAATTATAGATACGATGGAGACGAATCATCGGACACTCGGATTCGTCCCCGGCCACAGACTCCGAACCGCTCGTGTACGTGCCCATTCAATCTGATTAGGCACCGATCATGGAGTTCACCTCTGCGGATATCTTTCAGCACTCGCCCCTAGGCGACGTGCTAAACTCATTACGGTCTCTCTCCTTGTCAGGAGACCCTTGGTCGAACTATGTCCGGCTCAAGTGGGAAGCGGACGGTGAAGAAATTCGTTCCCCACCCACCACCCACTTAGTAGCCACTGTCGACGACCTAACCGACATGCTCGACTTCGACTCCGAAGACATCGACGATATGGACGACGATGCGGGAGACGAACAGGAACCACCGCCCACAGGGCGCTGGACTGCCACCTCATCGTATGATATATACATGGTAGACACCCCCAAAGAAAGCGATGGCAATAAGGCAACGGACGATAATCCCCTCGAGAAGCAATCCAAGAACCGGCGTCATCGGCGCCGCTCTAAGCCCCGCCATAGCAAAAAACAGCGATACCAGCACAGGAGACAATGACGCTGCAAATAGTGCCGAAGACGAAGACAATCCCCTCCAACCAGGCTTCGAGCAGGAGGATGGGCAAGCCAGCCCCAAGGAACAGGCAGCAGACAGAGAATCAGAGGATGACAATTACATGCCTCTCTCCAAAGACGAGGTGAGCCTCGACGACGAAGAATTCATCATGTCTGAGGATCCCGTCGAACAGGAGCGCTTAAAGCGTCGGCTTATTGCCACAGCAAAAAGCCTGGAGAAAAAGCAACAACAGCTTCAAGCTAAGCAAGATTTGCTAGCAGATAGATGGACTGAGGTCCGGGCAGCCGAGGAACACGAACTCGAGCGCCCAATCAAAAGTTTCCCAAAGCACAGGTTGCTACCCCAACTTGAAGAGGATGCATTAAAGCCTGCGCTTCCAGCATATGATGCGGCAGACCGGCCACCTCGTGGCTGAGACAAGGTGGCATATAAGCCCGAAGTCCAAACCGCACCCCGTCGCCAGTCAAACAAAAACAGCAAGGCCCGGGGTAACACACAGGACCGGCGAGACGTATTGGAAAACAAAGCAGGACACAAAAGATTGATCTTCAGATCACGAGGGCGTGCCCCAACACATGACGACGACCGTCATGCCGGATATACAAAAAGCAAATCCGGCCGGGCCGAACACAGCAGACAAGACTCGTACAAATTGTGTCGTGACATAGCCCGGCACAGAGGCGTCGCACACCCCCTATGCTTCACTGATGAAGTAATGGATCATGAATTCCCAGAAGAGTTTAAACCCGTGAACATTGAATCATACGATGGTACTACTGACCCCGCGGTATGGATAGAGGATTTCTTCCTCCACATTCACATGGCCCGCGGGGATGATCTACACGCCATCAAGTACCTCCCGTTAAAACTAAAAGGACCAGCTCGGCATTGGCTAAATAGCTTGCCAGCAAACTCCATCGGAAGTTGGGAGAACCTGGCAGACGCATTCTTGGACAACTTCCAGGGCACTTATGTGTGACCACCGGATGCTGATGATTTAAGTCACATAACACAATGCTACCTCTTGAGAACTGCGTTGGTTTTCCCTAGAAGAGGAAAGGGTGATGCATCAAAGTAGAGTAAGTATTTCCCTCGGTTTTTGAGAACCAAGGTATCAATCCAGTAGGAGGCTACATGTGAGTCCCTCGCACCTACACAAAACAAATAAATCCTCGCAACCAACGCGATAAGGGGTTGTCAATCCCTACACGGTCACTTACGAGAGTGAGATCTGATAGATATGATAAGATAATAATTTTGGTATTTTTATGATAAAGATGCAAAGTAAAATAAAAGTAAAGTAAAAAAGGAAAGGAAATAACTAAGTGTTGGAAGATTAATATGATGAAGATAGACCTGGGCGCCATAGGTTTCACTAGTGGCTTCTCTCAAGAGCATAGGTATTTTACGGTGGGTGAACAAATTACTGTTGAGCAATTGACAGAATTGAGCATAGTTATGAGAATATCTAGGTATGATCATGTATATAGGCATCACGTCCGAGACAAGTAGACCGACTCCTGCCTGCATCTACTACTATTACTCCACACATCGACCGCTATCCAGCATGCATCTAGAGTATTAAGTTCAAGAGAACAGAGTAATGCCTTAAGCAAGATGACATGATGTAGAGGGATAAATTCATGCAAAATGATAAAAAAAAACCCATCTTGTTATCCTCGATGGCAACAATACAATACGTGCCTTGCTGCCCCTACTGTCACTGGGAAAGGACACCGCAAGATTGAACCCAAAGCTAAGAACTTCTCCCATTGCAAGAAAGATCAATCAAGTAGGCCAAACCAAACTGATAATTCTAAGAGACTTGCAAAGATAACCAATAATACATAAAAGAATTCAGAGAAGATTCAAATATTGTTCATAGATAAACTTGATCATAAACCCACAATTCATCGGTCTCAACAAACACACCGCAAAAGAAGATTACATCGAATAGATCTCCATGAGAGAGGGGGAGAACATTGTATTGAGATCCAAAAATATGGAAGAAGCCATCTAGCTAATAACTATGGACCCGAAGGTCTGAGGTAAACTACTCACAGTTCATCGGAGAGGCTATGGTGTTGATGTAGAAGCCCTCCGTGATCGATGCCCCCTCCGGCGGAGCTCCGAAACAGGCCCCAAGATGGGATCTCGTGGATACAGAAAGTTACGGCAGTGGAATTAGGGTTTTCGCTCCATCTTTGATCGTTTGGGGGTACATAGGTATATTTAGGAGGAAGGAGTACGTCGGTGGAGCCACAGGGGGGACCACGAGGGTGGAGGGCGCGCCTGGGGGGGTAGGCGCGCCCCCTACCTCGTGGCCACCTCGTTGATTTCTTGACGTAGGGTCCAAGTCCTCTGGATCATGTTCGTTCCAAAAATCATGTTCCCGAAGGTTTCATTCCGTTTGGACTCCGTTTGATATTGCTTTTCTTTGAAACCCTAAAATAGGCAAAAAAAACAGCAATTCTGGGTTGGGCCTCCGGTTAGTAGGTTAGTCCCAAAAATAATATAAAAGTGTATAATAAAGCCCAATAATGTCCAAAGAAGAATATAATATAGCATGGAACAATAAAAAATTATAGATATGTTGGAGACGTATCACACAACAGCCAGGAGAGTCAGCCAGGAAATTTTGGACTCGGTTCCTAAACAAAAAGAACCAAATTGTGGACTGACCGGATGTCGAAGCCCTAGCGGCCTTTAAACATAACATCCGTGACGAGTGGCTCGCCAGACATCTCGGCCAAGAGAAGCCAAAGTCCATGGCAGCCCTCACAACACTCATGACCCGCTTCTGCACGGGCGAGGATAGCTGGTTGGCCCATAGCAACAACACAGCAAGCAACCCTGGCACATCGGAGGCGATAGACAGCAACGGCAAGCCACGTCGCAACAGATACAAGCGCCGCAACAACGGCGACAACGCCGAAGACACGGCAGTCAATGCCGGATTCAGTGGCTCTAAATCCGGTCGGTGGAAAAAGTCGTTCAAAAGAAACAGTCCGGGCCCGTCCAGTCTGGGCCGCATACTCGACCGCTCGTGTAAAATTCACGGCACCCCCGATAAGCCAGCCAACCACACCAACAGAGAATGTTGGGTGTTTAAACAGGCCGGCAAGTTGAATGCTGAAAGCAAGGAAAAGGGGCTGCATAGCGACGACGAGGAGGAGCCCCTGCCGCCGAACACAGGAGGATAGAAGAAATTTCCTCCCCAAGTGAAAACGGTGAACATGATATACGCAACCCATATCCCCAAGCGGGAATGGAAGCGTGCACTCAGGGGCATCTACGCGATGGAGCTAGTCGCCCCAAAGTTCAACCCATGGTCTTCTTGTCCAATCACTTTTGATCGTAGGGACCACCCCACTAGTATCCGTCATGGCGGTTCTGCCGCATTGGTCCTTGATCCTATCATTGATGGATTCCACCTCACTCGAGTCCTTATGGACGGTGGCAGCAGCCTGAACCTGCTTTATCAGGATACGGTGCGCAAAATGGGTATAGACCCCTTGAGGATAAAACCCACAAAAACCACCTTCAAAGTTGTCATACCAGGTGTAGAGGCCTGTTGCATGGGCTCAATCACACTGGAAGTGGTCTTCGGATCACCGGATAACTTCTGAAGCGAAGAGTTAATCTTCGATATCATCCCCTTCCACAGTGGCTATCATGCACTGCTCGGACGAAACGCATTCGCTAGATTCAATGTGGTACCGCATTATGCATACCTCAAGCTCAAAATGCTAGGACCTCGTGGGGTTATAACAGTTAACGGAAACACAGAACACTCGCTCCGCACGGAGGAGAACACTGTGGCCCTTGCAGCAGAAATGCAAAGCAGCCTTTTGAGGCAAACCGTCAATTCCGGCGACAAGGTCCATAGACACATTCAAGCGAGTCCGGAATAACCTGCAACAGAATCTCCAGGCGCATTTAGAGTTCTCCTAGCAATTCGGCCTCCGTCCTAGTCCCAGTCAAGCGACGAAATTTATGCCGCGCGTACATAACTACGCACTAAAGATACCATGGGTATAGGCGCAGGCACGGCTATGGCACGTCCCACAATGCGGTTCAACCACCTCAGGACCAGTATATCTTTATCATTTTCTTCCTTTCAGGACCCTATTCTCTGGAGGCCCTCAACGATAGCTAGATCATCGGACCCATCACGGGAGGGAAGCACCAAGGGAGCAAGAAGCTTTGACGTACAAGGGAATACCCAGGTGGTCTCTCGTACCGATCGTTATACCTATTTTACATACCCGCACGCAGCTCGCCCTTGGATCGGACATGTCAGATAGTCCTATTTTTGCTTATTGTACTAGTTATACACATACGCTTTGACGTATCCTATAAATAGCAACACACAACGTCAGCTTATTATTACATTTCTTCATCTTCTTTTTTTTCTTTCCTTGTTTGTCTATTCACGACAAGTTGCTCCCGTACATTCTGGCACGTTCAGTACGCCAGGGGCTTCAGTGTACCCCATAACACGGCAAGAGAAGTCCGAACACTTTCGATAGTGCGGCACCCCGAACTTATAGCATTATATGCATCAGCTCCGAATCATGTCTTGGGTCAATAGTTGGGTTTACCCGGCTCCCATGTTTTGGTGCCTTACGTTCCACTATATCGGCTAAGGTAGCACTGGGAGAACTACTGCGATTGTGTCCCGGTTCTTCCGGATGAGCACCTCAGTAGAGAAATCCGAAAACTGACTGTCATGATGCGGCGAGAGCTGGTCGCTGTACGAGAGGTCCCAAATCCCTAAAGATTTTTTCCGCTTCAGGCGAGGAGTTGGCCTTGTCCGATTTAGGCGTTCATAGCGCCCCAAGTTCGGCATTCCGAATAATAGGGGCTTCGCCAAAATTTAAAATTGTAGACTTCTATGGCTAAGTGAGAGTGATAAAGCCTTATAGTCTAATTTCCTGGTTCGTTGTGTTGAACACCTCCTTCGTAGGACCCAAAACTGGGATAAAGAGTTATCAGATTTATCCTGAACACCTCAGTACTAGCTACATTAGGGCAGAAGCCGACGACTGGCCAACTCTCAGACTTTATAAACGGCCGCACAAAAGGAAATATTCTAAATCAACAAGCGTTATATAGCGCAGATGAACTCGTTTTTCATATTACAGGATCACATGAGTACATTTATTCAAATATTACATCCCTAGAACATTCCTCCGCCACAAGGCGGGCACCCTTCAAGACGCTGTCATAATAATTTTTGGGGCGGCGATGTTCCTTGCCCTCTGGCGGCCCCTCCTTCACCAGCTTCTCGGCGTCCATCTTCGCCCAGTGCACTTTCGCTCGGGCGAAAGCCCTGCGCGCACCCTCAATGCAGACGGACCGCTTTATGACTTCAAGCCATGGGTAGGCCTTCACAAGCCGCCTCACCAGGCCGAAGTAGCTGCCAGACAGGGGCTCGCCAGGCCACATCCGGACTATGAGGCCCTTCATGGCCTGTTCGGCCGCCTTGTGGAGCTCGACCAATTGCTTCAACTGGTCGCTCAAGGGCATTGGATGTTTGGTCCCAGTATACTGAGACCAGAACAACTTCTCCGTCGAGCTCCCTTCCTCGGCCCGGTAAAATTCCGCGGCATCGGACACACTGCGGGGAAGATCTGCGAACGCTCCTGGAGAGCTCCGAACTCGGGTAAGTAAAAGGAAAGTTTCCTTCACATGCCTGCTTTGCATAATGAATTCCTTACCCGCCACTATCTTCTGGACCGCCTGAATCTCCTGGAGGGCCTTGTGGGCTTCAGCCTTGGCATTTTTTGCGTTCTCAAGGGCCTTCGCAAGCTCAGTCCCTTGCATCTTAGAGTCATGTTCCGAGGACTCGTATTTTTTGACGAAATCCTAGAGCTCTTGCTGCACCTCGCCGACTCGAGCCTCTTGCTTCTCGCACTCGGTGCGCTCCTTGGCCGCTTTGTTTTCAGCCTCGGACAGCGCCTCCTTCAGGGACGCCACTTCGGTCGTGGCCCCTAGCAAAATTCATGATGATCCTGTGACTTAACAACCAGATTATTTTTTATTCCTTGTCAATATATGGATGGGTATCACTTACCTTTGTTCTCTTCGAGTTGCCTCTTGGTAAGGCCGAGCTCTTTTTCGGACCGCTCAAGGTCCCGCTTCAGTGCGGAGACCTCCGTAGTGTGAGTGGCAGCGGCCAGCAACGAAGCCTGCTTATTCACATAAGACACATTCTGATTAGACTCCTGTGATTATTATTTGGTCCTCTGCTCGGCCTTTCTTTGCGAACGCCAAACAAAGCATCATGGGCTACTGTCTATGCTATAGCGTTTTCTTGTAAATTTATTACTTACCTCAAAGCCTGTTAAGAGGTTGGCACAGGCTTCAGTCAATTCGCTTTTAGTGGACTGAACCTTCTCTACCACCGCACTCATGATAGTGCGGTGCTCTTCATCAATGGAAGCGCCACGAAGCGCTTCCAGCAAGTTGTCTGGTGCCTCTGGATGGACAGAGGCCATCGGCATAGACGTCTCGCCCCCCTTGGTGAGGAGCCGCCCCACAGAGTACGGAACCACGGGAGGTTCCGGCATAGTATTCGGCCGGGGGCCGGACTTGCCGCCCCCGTCATTAGGGCCCATGGGAGCCTTGCCTCCCATGCGCCCGGCGTCTGGGAGGTCGCCTTGGGGCGCCCCCAGAACTACCTTCCCTTGGCTTGGTGCCCTTTGGGACAACACCTCGGCGTCATCCGTAGGGAGAGGGGGGAGGCCGTCGGGAGCGAATCACTGTTCATCTCTGACATGCACAGAGACCCATCCGAAGAGGATATGTCAAGACGGTCCTTGGGTGGGCTGCACGATCATGTTCGGCATGATAAGAAACAATAAAATTAAATATACCAGAACTGTTATGGTATCCGGATACTTACGACTTCGCCAGGGGCTTGTCCCTGGGCAACCATTCCTCGTCGTTGAACGCGGACGTGGTGGAGTGGTCCGGAAGGAGGGATCTTCCCTTCTTGGACCCTTCGTCCTCCCCGGATGGGGCGGCCTTCCTTTTCTTATCCCCCGGCTGGATGGGGAGAATTTTCCACTTCCTCCTCCTCGTCTTCGTGGGAGGAGGGCGTCTTGGTGTTATCGGACGACGATTCCGATACAACCTTGCGCCGGAGACCTTTCCTGGTCCCTGCAGCCTTCTTCTTGGCCTTCTTCTCCGGCGCCTCATAGGGCGCCGGAACCAGCATCTCCGTCAGGAGAGTACTTGCCGGATCTTCGGGCAGTGGGGCCGGACAGTCGATTCGCTCCGCTGTCGCGACCCATTCCTGTCAAATAAAGTGGAGACTCAGATCCCTCACATAATTATACTAGGGAAAGAAACACCTTATAAGATATAAGGAGCTTACCGGATTAGCAGGGCGCTTTGCGCTGAGTCCGCGGTCCTCGGTAAGGGGAGGAGGTACCTCGGCAGACTTGAAAAGCACCCTCCAGATGTCCTGGTGCGTCGTGTCGAAGAGCTCTCACAGCGTCTGGTGCTTTGTCGAGTCGAACTCCCACATATTGAATGCCCGTCTTTGACACGGGAGGATCCGGCGGAAGAGCATGACCTGGACCACATTGACAAGCTTGATTTTCTTGCTTATCATGTTTTTAAGACAGTTCTGGAGTCCAGTCAGCTCCACTGATGAACCCCAAGATAAGCCCTTCTCTTTCCAGGAGGTTAGCCGCATGGGGATGCCACCCAATTGGTATCGCACGGCTCGGTGATGTAGAACCACGCCGATTGCCACCCCTTCACGATTTCCACATAGGAGCGTTCGAGCCAGGTGACGTTGGGCATTTTTCCCACCATGGCGCCTCCGCACTCCGCTTGCTGGCCGACCACCACCTTCGGTTTGACATTGAAGGTCTTCAGCCACAGGCCGAAGTGGGGCTTGATGCGGAGGAAATCCTCGCACACGATGATAAACGCTGAGATGTTGAGGATGAAATTGGGGGCCAAATCATGGAAGTCCAGCCCGTAGTAGAACATAAGCCCGCGAACAAATGGGTGGAGGGGAAATCCCAGCCCACGGATGAAATGGGTAAGGAATACAACCCTTTAGTAGGGCTCGGGGGTAGGAACAATTTGCCCCGCGCTTGGGAGCCGGTGCGCGATATCCGCGGCCAGGTATCCGGCTTCCCGGATCTTCGCGATGTTCTCCTCCGTAACAAAGGAGGCCATCCACTTGCCTCCCGCTCTGGACATGTTCGAGTGTTTTTGCGGAGAAGATGCGAACTTGGGCGCTGGAGCTCGAGTACGCGAGAATGGATGGGCAGGGAAGAAGAAGGCGTGGGTAAAAAAGAGGAGTCCTTATCCCTTTATAAGGGCGGTAGAAACTGCGTGCCTCCCCACTTGCCTGGTAAAACTCGCTTATTCCCCAAGCGTCGTGATTGATGGTGCGGTTGGGTTACCCACGCCCGTATTGATAAGAATCCCATGATAAGGGGACACGATCTCTGCTTCGACAAGACGTGCCAAGAAAACCGCCTCGCAATATGTGCAGTAGCTAGTTGAGAAAGACGGTTCGAATAATAACCGGGGCCATGGCGTGATGTCATGTTATGAAAAGTTGTCAGCAGATTAGATTTGTGGAAATATTATACTCTCTATGGTGCTGTGTGGAATCTGTTTTGCAGAGCCAGACACTATCCTTGTGTTCAAAATCTTCTATGGAGTATTCGGAGAAGGAACCCGCCTTGCAATGCCGAAGACAATCTGCGCGCCGGACGTATCGTCATTGAAGCCTGTTTCAGGGGCTACTGAGGGAGTCCTGGATTAGGGGGTCCTTGGACAGCCGAACTATATACTTTGGCTGGTCTGTTGGACTATGAAGATACAAGATTGAAGACTTCGTCCCGTGTCCGGACGGGACTCTCCTTTGCGTGGAAGGCAAGCTTGGCGATTCGGATATGTAGATCTCCTCCCTTGTAACCAACTCTGTGTAACCCTAGCCCCTCCGGTGTCTATATAAACCGGAGGGTTTTAGTCCGTAGGACAACAACAATCATAACATAGGCTAGCTTATAGGGTTTAGCCTCTTCGATCTCGTGGTAGATCAACTCTTGTAATACTCATATCATCAAGATCAATCAAGCAGGAAGTAGGGTATTACCTCCATCGAGAGGGCCCGAACCTGGGTAAACATTGTGTCCCCGCCTCCTGTTACCATCCGCCTCAGACGCATAGTTTGGAACCCCCTACCCGAGATCCGCCGGTTTTGACACCGAACTGTGCGTCTAAGGCGGATGGTAATAGGAGGCGGGGGACACAATGTTTACCAGGTTTGGGCCCTCTCGATGGAGGTAATACCCTACTTCTTGCTTGATTGATCTTGATGATATGAGTATTACAAGAGTTGATCTACCACGAGATCGAAGAGGCTAAACCCTAGAAGCTAGCCTATGGTATGATCATTGTTGTCCTACGGACTAAAACCCTCCGGTTTATATAGACACCGGAGGGGCTAGGGTTACACAAAGTCGGTTACAAGGGAGGAGATCTACATATCCGAACGGCCAAGGTTGCCTTCCACGCAAAGGAGAGTCCCACCCGGACATGGGACGAAGTCTTCAATCTTGTATCTTCATAGTCCAATAGTCCGGCCAAGGGATATAGTCCGGCTGTCCGAGGACCCCCTAATCCAGGACTCCCTTAGTAGCCCCTGAACCAGGCTTCAATGACGATGAGTCCGGCACGCAGATTGTCTTCGGCATTGCAAGGCGGGTTCCTCTTCCGAATACTCCATGATTTCGAACACAAGGATAGTGTCCGGCTCTGCAAAACAAATTCCACATACCACCGTAGAGAGTATAATATTTCCACAAATCTAATCTGCTGACAACTTTTCATAACGTGACATCATGCCCTGGCCTCGGTCATTATTCGAACCTTTTTTCCCAACCAGCCACTGCACGTGTTGCGAGGCGGTTTTATTGGCGCATCTTGTAGAATCAGAGATCGTGTCCCCTTATCACGGGATTCTCATCAATACGGCTGTGGGTAACCCAATCATGCTCGTTAGTACGACTCCTTGATTTTAGGCAAGTTCCAAACGGCCACGCAGAGGATGCTTGATATTCGCCCTCTTTATAAAGGGGCCAAAGCCTGTCCTTTTCTTACCGTGCTCAATCCCTCCCTTCCCCCACCTCGAGTTCCAACACCCAAGGCTCAAGCAAAGTGCTTCGGACCTTTAATCATGTCCGGATCCAACCTTCAGGGCCAGTGGATGGCTTCCTCTGTCACAGAGGAGGACATCAAGAAGCTAAGGGAGGCCAGGTATCTGACCGCCAAAATCTCGCACAGGCTGCCTGCCCGAGGACAGGTCATCCCCACTCCCAAACCCAATGAGAGTGTCATATTTGTTTCCCACTTCCTCCGAGGGCTAGGCTTTAGTCTTGATCCCTTCGTCAAAGGGCTCATGTTCTATTATGGGCTCGACTTCCATGATTTAGCTCCGGATTCCATCCTTCACATCTCGTCGTTTATCGTCGTATGTGAGGCCTTCCACCGCATCACCCCACACTTCGGCTTATGGCTCAAGACCTTCAATGTGAAGCCGAAGATGATCGATGGGCGACACGCAGAATGCGGAGCTGGCACAATAAGCAAAGGCGTCGATGCCCCATGGCCAAAGGGTTCCTTCCCGGAGATATCCAACTTATGGCAGCGGGAGTGGTTTTACATCACAGCTCTCCGAAGTACTAAGTGGGTGGCTGCCCCCACCTTCTGTTCGGGCCCCCCACCACAACTGGCGTCATGGGTCAACAAGGGGCTAGACTGGGGGACGGTTAATGATGTGCCAACATTGCAAAGTCGCATCTGAGATCTCCTCAAGAGGGACACCGGTCTCGTCAAAGTAATGCAAGTTATGCTAGTTTGTCGGGTCCTGCCATGCCAACGTCGATCTCTTCGTATGTGGGAGTTCAACCCGGAAGGACCGCGAACTATTCAGCAGTTCTTCGGCGGGACGCTCGAAGAGATGTATAAATTGTTCTTTGGATAACGAATAAAGTGTTCGGACACCACCGAGGATGCGGGTCTCAACTATAATCGTCCAGATACCCAGGTAATTATTTCCACTACCAAACAGACTATCTTTTCATTTGTCATAACATAATTTTGAAAGAATTGCTCTTGGCCAGGACTGGGTAAGAAAGGAAAAGATGATCAGGTGTTCAGCCCCCCTTCCTGAGGGCTCGCCGAATCCTGTACTAGCCAGGATGCTGGAGTACGCACCTTATCAAGTGCCCTCGGGGGAAGATAAAATGAGAGACGAAGAAGCCGAAAGCGAGCCTCACGTATTACTCATCCAAACCGGGGGAATTAGTACCTCCACGAAGGAGGATAATCGAGGAGAAGAATCCAAAATTCCCTCCTCCCAAGGAAGGAAAAGGACCGCTCCTGAAGACTTGGAAACAAAGGTTTCCAAACGAGAGAAGAAACCCTCGCCAGGAGGCCCTGCCTTGGAGGGCGTCCTTGCCGCCCAGTGCCCGCAAGGGGGTCAGCCCTCCACCGAGCTGTAAGTGAACAAGAGTACTTTTGGTAAATATATTTTGCCTTATCTCCGCGGACAATAACCGAGAGGTATGTCTTGCAGTCCGGATTGTAGCCCTTCCCGACAGAGTTCGTCTTCGGGGGATCTTCTTCCGGAGATGATGGAGAGCGAAACGCCTCCCCTTGTCTCCCCGCCTCCTGGGGCGGATGACCCTGAGGTGTCATCACGGAGGATTTCCCCTTGTCTGGAGTATTCGGCTCCTAAGGGGAGCGACAGAAAGAGACTGGGATTGTCCAGTGCGCAACCGGACACACTGATGAATCTTTTGGAGCAAGCGGCAATCTTAGAGGAGCATCATACCTTAATGGGTACTGTGATCGAGAGGATCTCATCCACCAAAAGTGGGTTGCATGAAGCTTTTGCGAGCCTGCTTAGAGGCTTTGAGGTACGCAGAGTAATATATAAATTTTTGACGGTACGGCACTCGCTAGGTGTGCTCTATATCGATAGTATCCCCTGAGACTCTGGTTGCTGTCGAGAGGCGGCAAACAGAGAATCATAATCCCAGGTAATGATCATGCTTCTATCCTATGCAGGTGGCTGACGGTCCGGTGGCTGGCCGGACTGCCGAGCTTGCCAGACTAAGCTGGCAACTTGACGCGGCAGATGCTGATATTGCGCTTGTGAACAAGCGGCTTGACGAGGCACAGGGTATGTATTTTCGGGTGGTCAGTAGATATTAAGAGGAGCATGATTGTAGTATCTAATGTATGCTGTGACTGCAGATGAAGCTGCCGCCATGGAGACCCTTCGGGCGGAACTTGCCCGAGCCAAGGAACAAGCCAGGAGAAGTGATGCGGCCGCCCTAAAGGCAGCCGAAGACTTAAGAGCCGAACAGGCTACTCATCGCAAGAGCAAAGATAAAATAGCCAAGATGGCTGTTGAGCTGAAAGATGCCGCCTGCCGATATGAGCTTCTTGAAAAGGAAAGCCAAGTGAGAGCGGCTGACCTGAAGAGAGCCGTGGAGGCAGCCAAGGAACCCCGTTCTAAAATCAGAGCGGCAGAGGAGGAGCTCCGTCAGGCCGGAGATATCATAGTTGGGAAGCCCTTTTTGTTGCGGACGAAGTTCGGAGATCCGAAGTATGCCCCTCTGGATCGATTATGGAGTGCTGCAGACGCGTATGCGGACTTGGCAATGAGTGCTGCTGATGCGACTGCATTTTTCAAAGATCAAGAAGATCACGAAGTAGAGAAGTTGTTCTGGTCGCAGTTCAGTGCTCTGACGCGTCCGCTGCTCTTAAATGAGCAAATGGCCGAGTGGGCGGAGCTCCATAGGTTGTCCAGGCTTGCTATGAGGTCTGTCGTGGATCATCTTTGGTCGGAAGGGCCAAAGCCAAATAGTTATTTTGGTTTAGTGCAACGATTCCTTGGTGCTATGAAGAGTATCGATGCCGTAAAGAGGTCGGCGTGCATAGAGGGTGCGCGGATGACTCTTGCCCGTGTTAAGACATACTGGGCAGAGATGGATGCTACTGCTATTGCAACCCAGGGTCCGGCTATAGGCCAGGTCTCGACCGAGCACTATTTAGGAGAAGTCCTAGAAGGCGCTCGGTTAATAGAGGCGCGGTGCTCGAAGAGTATCATGTTCGAGTGACATGTGTCCCAATTGTAAAAACAATATTCTTTGAATTATAAAGGCTATGTTTATACTTTTTCCTGAAAGTATTATGATGCCTCCTATGCGGCCATTTTATGTATGTATATAACCTGAAAGTTTGCAGTCGTCGGCTTCAGCCCCCACACACATAATGCGAGGGTGTTCGGAAAAGCATGTATTCACACTTTATCCAACGTATTGGTCCATGAAGGAGGTGATAGCGCGGCGAACAAGACAATCGGACTATATTGCTTTAACACTTTCACTTAGCCATAGGAGTTTGACAGTGGGGCTACTATATAGCCCCTGGTACCTCCGCGCTTATCCGAATACGGTGCACGTACATACATGACCGAGAAACCGGTCCTTCGTTAATGCGGAGGAACCGCGAAGATTCCGCTGAGTCATCGAGTGGTTGACCAGTCTCGCGCTTTATCATGACAGTCAGTTTTCGGCTTTCTCTACTGAGGTGCGCACCCAGATGAACTAGGGCACAATCGCAGTAGTTCTCCCGGTGCCACCTTAGCCGATAGAGCGGAACGTAAGGTAGCAAAACACGGAGCTGGGCAAACCCAACATTTGACCAAAGACATGATTCGGAGCTGATGCATATAAGGCCAAACTTGCGATGTTGAACACTCCCTAAGGTATTCGGACTTTATAACATATACCGGGCTGAGCAAAGCTCTTGATAATGACCCCTGAATTTCCAGGTACGTGCATTAGTTTGACGTGGCGAAAATGCCAATAACATTAGCATCCCTCTCGGTTGTGTTAAGTATCCAGAGGGCGTAAAGCAACAAGAGACAGTGAGAAAGGTTTACACAGGATCTTAATCTAAAAATAAACCTTTGAGCGGGGCCCTGCTGCACGTCTGCGCCTGTATCTCCGTTGTGCCGTGTCCTGGAAGGGTGTAGCACGATTGTCATCTTCAAGAGAGAAAAAACCCAGGTGAAAGCCTACGTGCGGAAAATTGGTTATGATTAATAGACCATTGAAATTCAATATAAGTAAGGTCAAACCGAACTATAGTCCTTTTTACATGCGGGAAGCCCCTAGTGCCACCTATGGGGGTATATCCGTCGACCCAATCTCGGGTTTATCTGAACTGTTACAGCGAGGGGGGTGTCGGACTCGTCTAGCCGTGCCCGCAGTCTTGACGACCGATCATTTATTCTGGTTGGAGGGGTCGTTCAGTGTTTGGCTGCGAAAGCCGCCGTACATTCCTCCGCATGTAAGGAATGCTCTAAGTTTCCGCTAACTATGATGATGCCACGTGGACCGGGCATCTTGAGCTTAAGATAAGCGTAATGCGGTATTGCGTTAAAACGAGCGAAGGCTGTTCTTTCGAGTAGTGCTTGATAGCCGCTTCGGAATGGAGCGATGTCGAAGGTTAATTCTTCGCTTCAGAAGTTGTCGGGAGAACCGAATACAACCTCTAGTACTATAGAGCCCGTGCAGCAGGCCTCTGGGCCTGGTACTACTCCTTTAAAGGTAGTATTGCTTTAGCTGATTCTTGTTGGGTCTATCCCCATTTGCGGACTGTGTCTTGATATATCAGATTAAGACTACTGCCGCCGTCCATAAGGACTCAGGTGAGATGGTATCCGTCAATTATTGGGTCTAGTTCCAAGGCAACCGATCCTCCGTGCCGGATACTAGTCGGGTGATCCCTGCGATCAATAGTGATTGGGCAGGCCGACCAAGGGTTGAACTTGGGGGTAACGGGCTCTACGGTGCATACATCTCGGAGCACGCGTGTGCTCCTCCTCTTTGTTACGTGAATCATGTTCACTGTTTTGACTTCTGGTGGGAATTTTTCTGTTCCCCAGTGTTTTGTTGGTGAGGCTCATCCTCGTCTTCACTTGGTGTCTCCCTCCCCTTCTGTTCGGCGTTTAGCTTACCGGACCGCTTAAAGACCCAGCATTCTCTGTTGGTGTGATTTGCAGGCTTATCGGAGGTGCCGTGAATCTGACATAATCTGTCCAGAATCTTGTTTAGGCTGGACGGTCCATCTCTGCTGCCTTTGAATGGCTTTTTCCGTTGACCGAATCGAGAGCCCCCGAATCTGGCGTTTACCGCCGTGTTGTCTGGGCTGTCTTCGTTGCTTCGACGATTGCTTTTATTGCGTCGTGGTTTTCCATTGCCATCCCTGACTTCGGATGTGCTTGGATCGCTGGTGCCGCTGTGGGCCAGCCAACTATCCTCGCCCGCACAAAAGCGGGTCATAAGGCTTCGGCGTCCGGGCAATCGACAATTTGATTCTTCTTTGTTAGGAATCTGTTCCAAAGCTTTCGGGCTAACTCTCCGGGTTGTTGAATTATGTGACTTAAATCGTCTGCATCTGGAGGTCAGACATAGGTCCCTTGAAAATAAGCCCTGAAAGCGTCCTCGAGCTCTTCCCAACTTCCAATTGAGTTTTTGGGGAGGCTTTTCAACCAGTGCCTAGCTGGTCCTTTCAACTTCAAGGGCAAGTATTTGATGGTGTGGAGATCATCTCCACGAGCAGAGCCATGTGGATGTGAAGGATAAAATCATCAATCCAGACCCCAGGCTCTGTTGTTCCGTCGTATGACTCTATGTTCATGGGTTTGAATCCTTCTGGGAATTCATGATCCAGTACCTCGTCGGTGAAGCATAGGGGGTGCGCGGCACCCCTGTATTTGGGTGTGTCTGGCGGTTGTGGTGTTCGGTTTTGATTCTGAACCATTATTCTATCAGTATAGTCATTTGGACGGCAATGATTCTGTGCCAGAACGCGCTTCCTAGGTCCATAAATGGACCTGGTCAAACCGTATTTTTTGTGTAGGTCCTCACATAGGTTGTGTGCTGACTTGTGTACGTCATTGTTAGCCGCCATTTTGCGACCACGAGGTGGCTGGTCCGATTGATCGGCCGTTTTATTTTCCGGCTGAGTGGGCTCTAAGGCCTCATCGTCGAATTCAGGCAATAGCTTGCGCTTTGGATAGCTTTTTGTGTGGCGATTACCGCCGTACTTTTCTTCCGTGTCTAGCACTTTATTCCCTCTACTGTTGAGCGTATTCTGCGCGGTCTTAAGCCTTTGCTTCTGCTTCTTCAGGCTCCGCGTGGTTTCAATGAGCCTTTTTTGAAGGTTCTCTTGTTCCAAGTGTCTTTCAAGGATGATGTGTGCATCGTCGTCCAGACTATTCATGTCTCCGGACACAGATTGATGAGTTTTACCCTCGGGGTCGTCGTGACCTGACAGCGGCTCCGTACTATGTTCGCCGTCCGCTGGTTCACCCTGCTCCACCGCTGGGTTCATGTGGTCATTGTCTCCTTTGGGGTCGACCGGGGTGTTACTCTTTCTTGCACTGTTATCGCTATTTTTGTCGGGGCGGGATTTGGAGCGGCGCTTACGCCGTCGCTTTGGTTGCTTCTCGAGGGAATTGTTCTTCGCTGCTTCCTCCCATTCCTCGTCATCATTTTCTTGGCGTGTATCCACCATGTATATATCATGTGATGAAGCGGCAGTCCAACGCCCTGCGGGCGGTGGTTCCTGTTCGTTTCCCGCATCGTGGTCCATACCGTTGATTTCTTCGGAGCCGAAATCAAGCATGTTAAGTCGTCGATAGTGGCTATTAAGTGGGTGGTGGGTGGGGAACGAATTTCTTCGTTGTCCGCTTCCCACTCGAGCCGAACACAGTTCGGCCAAAGGCCTCCTGACAAGGAGAGAGACCTTAATGAATTTAGCACATCGCCCAAGGGCGAGTGCTGAAAGATATCCGCGGAGGAAAACTCCGTGATCGGCGCCCAATCAGATTTGATAGGTACGTATGCAGGCGGTTCGGAGACCGTGGCCGGGGACGAATCCAAAGGTCCGGCAACACAGGTCTCATAGGAGGTGAAGTCAGTATTCGGCTCTATCGCCGCTGAATGTGCAGCCTCTAGGGCAGGGTGCATCCACCCGTCCTCGGACGGCACGATCTGCTCCGGCTCAAGGGCCGGAGTCACCACAGGTGTGATCTCCCGAACACTGTCTGGCTATAGAGCTAAGTCATGCCCGTCGTGACTATGCGGTGCACCTGACGCAGGCTCGAATCCGTCGAAGATCAAGTCTCTGTGGATGTCAGTAGTATAGTTCAAACTTCCAAACCTGACCTGATTGCCAGGGGCGTAGCTTTCGATCTGCTCCAGATGGCCAAGCGAGTTGGCCCGCAGTGCAAAGCCACCGGATACAAAGATCTGTCCGGGGAGAAAAACCTCACCCTAGATCGCATCGTTGCCGATGATCGAAGGAGCCATCGAGCCTTATGGTGACGACACAGTGGAACTCTCAATGAAAGCACCAATGTCGGTGTCAAAACCGGCGGATCTCGGGTAGGGGCTCCCGAACTGTGCGTCTAAGGAGGATGGTAACAGGAGGCGGGGGACACAATGTTTACCCAGGTTTGGGCCCTCTCGATGGAGGTAATACCCTACTTCCTACTTGATTGATCTTGATGATATGAGTACTACAAGAGTTCATCTTCCACGAGATCGAAGAGGCTAAACCCTAGAAGCTAGCCTATGGTATGATTGTTGTTGTCCTACGAACTAAAACCCTCCGGTTTATATAGACACTAGAGGGGCTAGGGTTACACAGAGTCGGTTACAAGGGAGGAGATCTACATATCCGAATCGCCAAGCTTGCCTTCCACGCAAAGGAGAGTCCCATCCGGACACGGGACGAAGTCTTCAATCTTGTATATTCATATCATCAGGATCAATCAAGCAGGAAGTAGGGTATTACCTCCATCGAGAGGGCCCAAACCTGGGTAAACATTGTGTCCCCCGCCTCCTGTTACCATCCGCCTTAGACGCACAGTTCGGGACCCCCTACCCAAGATCCGCCGGTTTTGACAATGACAGTAGGCGCGCTCCCTGCCTCGTGGCCTCCTCATTGGTTGCTTGACGTCCACTCCAAGTCCCCTAGATCACGTTTGTTCCAAAAATAACTCTCCCGAAGGTTTTATTCCGTTTGATATTCCTTTTGTGCGAAACACTGAAATAGGCAAAAAAAAAACAACAATTTGCACTGGGCCTTGGGTTAGTAGGTTAGTCCCAAAAATAATATAAAAGTGTATAAATAAGCCCATTAACATCCAAAACAGATAATATAATAGCATGGAACAATCAAAAATTATAGATACGTTGGAAACGTATCAAGCATCCCAAGCGTAATTCATGCTCGTCCTCGAGTAGGTAAATGATAAAAATAGAATTTTTGATGTGGAATGCTACCTAGCATAATTATCAATGTAATTTTATTTATTGTGGCATGAATGTTCAGATCTGAAAGATTCAAGACAAAAGTTTAATATTGACATAAAAATAATAATACTTCAAGCATACTAACTAAGCAATCATGTCTTCTCAAAATAACATGGCAAAAGAAAGTTCATCCCTACAAAATCATATAGTTTGGTCATGCTCCATTTTCGTCACACAAGAATGCTCTCATCTTGCACAACCCCGATGACAAACCAAGCAATTGTTTCATACTTTAGTAATCTCAAACTTTTTTCAACTTTCACGCAATACATGAGAGTGAGCCATGGATATAGCACTATGGGTGGAATAGAATAATGATAGGAGTTATGTGGAGAAGACAAAAAAGGAGAAAGTCTCACATTGACGAGGCTAATCCATGGGCTAGGGATATGCCCATCAATTGATGTCAATGCAAGGAGTAGGGATTGCCATGCAAAGGATGCACTAGAGCTATAAATGTATGAAAGCTCAACAAAAGAAACTAAGTGGGTGTGCATCCAACTTGCTTGCTCACGAAGACCTAGGGCATTTGAGGAAGCCCATTGTTGGAATATACAAGCCAAGTTCTATAATGAAAAATTCCCACTAGTATATGAAAGTGACAAAACAAAGAGACTCTCTATCATAAAGATCATGGTGCTACTTTGTCACAGCCCTAGCTTTACCCTGGCCTTGGACTAGTTTGGTTGCTCCATCATGTTTAAATTCAATTGAAATTTGAATTGAGGAATTTTCCAAGCCTCAGAAAACCTCTAAAAATAACCAACATTTAAATCTCATCAAATGAGTCCAAGAAAATGTTCCTGTTATTCTGTGAAAATATTGGCATGAGGTGAAATTCAAACCAATATTTTGGGAGTCACGGAAATAATTTATTTGGGCCTTTGATTTAAATCAATAATATATTTGGGTTGGAATTATTTCTGTTATATAAGAAATAATGTCCAAATAATCCCAAACTAAAATGTTTCATGTTGGGTTTATTCCATACAGTGAGCATGAGCAGTTTGGTGATTTTTGGAAGTATCTAAGTAATTTTAATAAAGCCACAAAGTTGCAGAATAATAGAAAACGGGAAATATAAAAAAAAGAGGAACCTTACCGTGCAGCCCACCACTGTAGTGGCCTACTGGCCAAAGCCAGCCCGGCCCACCAGGGGCAGCACTGTCTTCTTCCTCTTGCCAGGAGGAGAAGCAGCTGCGTGCCCGATGGCCGGCGAGCCGCGCTGGCTCCTCCCTGCCTGCGGGCCCCCCCCCCCCTCGACTGCCTGGTCGCCGCCACGCACACCCCCCCCCCGACCCCCTCGTCCTCTCCTCTCTGCTCGTGCCCTCCCCTTTCCTCTGTCTCTCTCCGACGCTCTTCCCCTCACGCACCTGAGCACGCCGCCGTAAGCCGCCGCGCCCACCGCCGTCGCCTTGCCTCCCCGAGCTATCCAGAGCCTTCGCCACATCTCGCTTCACCTCTGCACTGAAGGAAGGAAGCACGGAGGCCCCGAGCAGCCACCATCATCATCGTCTTCAAGCTTCGGCTCCCGCGCCCTTCTCCGTCGATTCGGCCACTCCGGCGCGCCCCCGAGCCCGCTAACCATCCGTGCAGCTCTGCGGTGAGCCGTTGACCCGATTGCCCCTTGCCCCATCGTCCCCCGCGTGATCTAGACCCGAACCCCAACCATGACCGAAGCCTCTCGCCGCCGGCCATGGCGTAGCCGTGGTTACGGCCGTGCAAGCCCGCATCCGAGCTCACGGCTACACTCACCGCACTCCAGCGAGTCTAATACGACCACCCATGGTTCCTTCCGTGCCCCGCATCGCCGAACCCGAGCTCGCCCGAGCTCCGGCCGCCGCTAAAGCTCGTTGTCAGCCACTCTCCGGCCACTCCAGCACCATCCGCCACCACCACTAGAAGCGCCGCAACGCCAGGAACCCGTAGATCCCTCCTGCGCATCAAACCGTCGCCGGAGTAGCGATTCCGGTGTGGCTCCGCCGTCTGTCGAGGTCGCCGGTGGCTAATCCCCGGCCGTGCCGACGTGGCGACATCATTAGTTGCTAATGAGCCCACTAATGACCCCTCTAGAGCCACTGACGTGTGGGACCCTGTGAATAATTAGGTTAGTCTAATTTTCTGTTAGGATTAGTACTAATACGTGTGGACCTCACGTGTCAGCTTTGACTTTGGTCAAGTCAACGTTGACCAGGCCCACCTGTCAGTGACCCTGGCCAGCACCGTGTCACTGACCAGTGGGACCCACTGGTCAGTTTTGACCCAGAATAGCTCAGTTGACCTGCTGATGTCACACACACGTCATGCTGACGCAATAAGTCATTTCTAGATTAAAAATAATTCAAAAAATTCTAGAAAATAGTATAAACTTCTAAAATTCATAGAAATTCAACCGTAACTCCAAATGAAATAAATTATATATGAAAAATGATCAGAAAAATTCAAGGAATCCATCTGTACCATTTTCATGCATGGTTGAACAATGTTTGTCCTCTGTTTTGGACAAAACAAATAAATGGCATTTAATAAAGCACATATGGAGTTTGAATTTGAACCTAGTGTTCAAACCAACTCCATTTAACTTGTTGCTAGTTGCATTAGGCCAATCAACAGCATATTGCCATGTCACATTCATGCATCATATTGTTGCATGGCATTGATTATGTCCTTCCCTGTTTGCTGGTAACCGTCCCCTCTCAGACGAGATGTTTCCGACGACGTGATCGATGACACTGATGAAGAGATATACTATCTTCGGAAGTGCCAGGAAAGCAAAACCCCCTAGTTCATTCCGATACAAACCACTCTCTTGCTCCTGCTCTCTTTTACTGCATTAGGACAACAATGATTCAACTGTTACATGTTGCGGTAGTTGAACCCCTTTCCTCTGCATGACCTGTCATTGCCACAGTAAATAGATGAAACCCACTAGCATGAGTAGGAGTTGTTTGAGCCCTGATGTGCCTACTCATTCATGCTTGTTTGTCATGCCTTCTATTGCATAGAGTCGTGTCAGGTCTGGTTCATCGGGGATGAATCGGAGGTGTGTAAACATGTCCTACGGTGTGTGAGCTAAGTGTGTGAACACGATTTGGTAAAGGTAGCGGTGAGAGGCCATGTAGGAGTACATGGTGGGTTGTCTCACTGAAACCTTCCTCAGGAACTGAGTTCTGTGTTTGTGATCCATGAAACAGCTACTACCACACATTGGGCCCTGAAATATGACCCCGCTCGACTTATTGACCCCTCTCGTCCTCTGTCCAGGAGTTGCAACTAGTTTCTGGTGTTTGTAGGTTATGTGTTGGCGGCCGTGCGTAGCGCTGACCCTAGGGGTGGGCTATGATGCGGTAGATACACTATGGCCGGGTATGTCGGGCGCCCATTTGGCGTCTCGGGACCCTGTACACATTGTTTGGGGCCGTTGAGGACACCCCGGCCGGATTTCCTTGCGGATGGAACCCGAATAGGCAATAAACCTGGACTAGAGACTTGTGCGGTTAGTCAGGTCGTGGTCTACACCCACGTCGGCTTTCGCTTGAAGTCTGCCGAACACATGTCGTGTGCAGACGCTAAGTGGTGGAAACATGTGTGATGAAGTACACCCCTACAAGGTTATAAATGATCTATTCGAATAGCCGTGTCCGCGGTAAAGGACTTCTGGGTTGCCTATAACAGTTCATAGAAAAGTGAAAGTGGATACTCTAAAAATCGCAAGATAAGTGTGAGTGCTATGGATGGCGTTCTCGTAGGGAGACGGGAGCGGATCCATAGTGGTGTATTGAATGGTGAATATGTGGAGTCGTGTGCGCCACCTCAAAAGAGTTTCTTGCAATCGTAGTTCAGGTTAACCACTGAGTCAAAGCTGGCTTGCTGCAGTTAAACTCCACCACCCCCCCCCCCTTGTTGATACCGATGCATATGTAGTTTAGTTCTGATGTAAGTCTTGCTGAGTACCTTTGTACTCACGTTTGTTTAATTTATGTTTTGCAGAGAGACTTCAGTCTCGCTAGTAGTTCCGCGTGGACTTCGACGTTTAGCTTGATACCTCAGCTACAATCTTGTGCCCTCGGCAGGATCTGGTAGATAGTCAGGCTTCTTAGCCTTTTCATTTGTAGATGTCTGTTTTCAGACATGTTAAGCTTCCACATGTGCTTTGACTTGTATGCTATGATTGTTGGGTCATGAGACCCATGTTTGTAATATCTCGCTCCTCGGAGCCTAATGAATAAATACTTGAGTTGTAGAGTTATGTTGTGATGCCATGTTGTATTTACACATATCGAGCATATTGTGTGTATGATTGAAATGCTTGGTATGTGTGGGATCTGACAATCTAGTTGTTTATCCTTGGCAGTCTCTCTTATGGGGAAATGTAGTCTAGTGCTTCCCTGAGCCATAGTAGTCCGCTACGGCCCGGTTCACTGGAGTCCTGTTAGCCTAGCACTACTGCTCAGGACACTTGACTGGCCGGCATGTGTTTCACTTCGTTCCTGTGTCTGTCCCTTCAGGGAAATGTCACGCGGTGACATCCGAAGTCCTGCCTAGCCTGCTACAGCCCGGGTTCCCGGAGTCCTGTTAGCCCAGTGCTACAGCCCGGATTCACACGCTACTGACCGACACGCTCGATATGATTCATTTATGCCTGTTCCCATAGGTTAGTGCCGCTTTGGGTTCATGACTAGCCATGTAGGCCCGGGTTCTCTGTCATATGGATGCTAGCGACACTATCATATACGTGAGCCAAAAGGCGCAAACGGTCCCGGACCATGGTAAGGCGACACCCGTGGGAATACCGTGCGCGAGGCCGCAAAGTGATACGAGGTGTTACCGGCTAGATCGATGTGACTTGGAATCGGGGTCCTGACAGCTTTGGTATCAGAGCCAGGCTGCCTGTAGGATTACCAAGCCAAACTGGTCGAAGTCGAGTCTAGAAATGCTTTAGTTATGTAAGGGAATTGATTGTGGAAGGGAACGTAAGGCTCTTTTTACTCCTTTACCCTATGCCTTCTGATCTGAGTTAACCTCTTCTTTTCTACGGGGATTAAGAATTAGGCCTGCTCATCTATCTATCAGGATGACGTGCTACTAATCCATAGACTTATAGAATTGATAGTTTCAAGCTTCAGTTCCGTTCCTACTACTTCCGTATGTTGACAGTTGATCTCAGAACCTTGATATTGTGTTGTTGAGTGGTTATGCCACCATTTTGCAGGATGTCTCAAATCGTTTTGAGCATTTACAGCCGTTATGCTATCCGAGTCATCCCAGGATTCTAAGTAGTCTGATGCATTTGCAAATCCTTTCTTTCCATTTCTGATATCCTTTTGGGCCAGATTAATCACACTAATCGGTGAGTTGAGGTACTCTGTTGTCTCGACATATATGTTAGAGCTATCATTATGACCCTAGGTGTTTTAGGGAGTCACCTAGTAATATAGCCATGTTTTGTGTTCCAGTGTGATGATTCTGGCCACCATTCTCGAAAGCATCCCGTGATGCCATGTAGTGGTAGGTATTCTATTCATGGGTTCTTGAACCCGAGATTCACCCTACTTATCTCATGTTGATAGTGTTGCTAGTTCCTTTAGGATATTAGTAACCTTTGCGATAGTCCTCGAGATCCATGGTATTTCCTTCTTCCAAATACCATGAACCATTAAGGCAGAAGTTCTTTGAACCAAAAGATCACCATTAGAGTACTCCTGAGGAGTTCTCCATTCATAATTGTGTCTCTGCCAGTCCTACCTCTCAGCATGGGTCATCCGAAATAAATATGTTGAACTTGTTCGACATACTAACCTATGCATCCACAAATTAGAAAGATATATGTTCCTTGAGTTGTCCCTCTGTAGTTGTATTCCGATCCTTGTCTATCAGTTGATAGCCAAGTTTATGTCGTGCATTCGTGTTATCGATGCCTAGTATTCTTGTGGTTCGTCAAGCCGTTCTATTTCAGAATGACTAGGAGAAACAAACTCCAGTACCTCATCCATATCCAGGATTGGGTCAAAGCAGTTGTATTCCGCAGATCAAATGTAATCAAGCTTTGATTCTGTTCTACCCTGAAGTATTACCCACTTTTATATCAGGAACGTCATGAGAATTGCACCTTATCTTATGAATTCTTGATGCAGTGATACTCTCGCCATCATCGTTCATTCCTCGGTCCCGTGTTGCCATAACCGGAATGCCGACAAGTGAACTGTGATGTGTGAAATCAATACTCCTAGCAACCTCGATGCTTGGTAGTTAATGGACAATATTCTCATTCTTAGCGTGTTGGTTATTGAATCATCATTCTAAGATTGATCATGCTACCTGATCCTTTTCCCTAGTGCACTCTTCGATCAAGAGTTGGGACTGTGTCTATCCTTGCTTATTTGATCATATCGTCTTGCCCTGAAAAGCAAGATTGTCTCGAGCTTAGTAACATATCGGTGGTTCGTTATTTCCGAAGATCTTCTCGAAAGTATTACCTGGCTGTCATCTGACCAGTATGTTGAGTTCGTGATTAAATGGGTTTTCTTATAAATCACCTCTTCTCCAAGAATCTGTGTTGGATATCCCTGAGCTAGTTGGTTAAGCTGAACAACAACTTGGAGAGTTGGAAGATAAAAGGCTTTGCCGAATTTGGTTCTTCCTGAAGGGATATTTTTGTGTTGTGTGTGTGTTGAAGAAAGATGATATCTTCACCAATTGGTCCTCGTGATCAGTTGTTGGATCCATTGTCTTGTCAAAACTTTGACTTGAGTGTGGGTTATCATCAAGTCAAATCAGAACCAACGATGTTCGTTGTGTTGTCTTACTCATGGTTGATCCCTCGAGAATACACCATTACATCTTTTGGTCTGACCAATGCTATCACCGTGTTCACATGATGGTGGAAGTCCAGTGATATGGAAATTTCGATGAGTTGTTGTTGAGCCCATCAGCAGCATCTTATTTTCTCCATGGCTCATGTCGAACATCAAGCTAGTGTTGGAAATTTCGATGAGTTGTTGTTGAGCCCATCAGAAGTATCTATCTGGATGAAAGAAATGACTTCCTCTGGTTCACGTGCAATCGATGCAAGTTGCCGCCGTGAATTCGAGAAAGATTGTTTTTGTTTCCTCTGGAATCTTCCCAAGTTAGTCACGCATATGTGCGAAGTACTCTATGGTTTGATAGGTTGGCCGCCTCCATTCTATATGTGTTTCCTAGCACACCAAGCCACTGACTGATTTGTTCAAGGAGAAGAAGTTCCTTCTTAAGAATCATGACTTATGTCAGGACTTCGTTATCCTCGATGACGGTTCCCCAACCTGAACTTGGTAGTATTTTATTATAAGACTACCACGTGGTCACGCTTGTCTCGGATAGCGTGTTCACAGGTTTGTAGCAAAACCAGCTCATGTTTTGGAGCCTGCTATCGCAGTTCATTCCCCGAGAATCTTGCAATGTCATCTCGTCAAATTGTGTTGCAAACCTTCATTTTCCTTTCTAGACTCAATGAGTCTGGAATATCCTGACACCAACCAGATCTGAATCTCAGGCAGATATGATGGTTGGAGAATTTTCCAAGAACTATAATATTGGTCTCTCGATAACCGGTAAAGTGGATGTCGTGGCCAACACACCCAGTCGGAAGATCTATTATTGTAGTATCTTGATTGAAGAAGTTGGCCACCTCTCTATAAGGATTTCGTAGGATTTTCTCCAGAAGTTGTTCCTTATGGATCCTTTGTATTCCGAAGTCCGACCACTACTTGATGGCTATGTTGATGCTTTAAAGCATGACCATGGTAACCAGTACATCAAGGGGAACATTAGAAGCGGAGTGCTAAATGTCTCTCGGTCGATCATCCAGATTTTGATTCCTTGGCCTCGCTAAGGTGAAATCTGAGAACGTGTTATCTTTCTTTGCATCTGCATCTTCCACCATTATTCATCATGGTAGCATGTTGTGTTGCCAGGATCCTTGAAACGGATATTGGTAAACCTTGATGAATATGGAGATGCTCAAGTTCTTGAGAGCACGCGCAAGCACTAGGTTTTATCGTTGGCGTTAATTGGGATTTGCTTCCTGTTTCCTCGGTTATGTTATAACCTTTTCAAATAGTGGACTCACTCTAGACTGTTGAGCTCTTCCCCAGTTACCAGAATCATTCCCAACATTTGCATTTTGTTCCCATCTTGCACCTCAGTAGTTGTTGTTCAGGATCATCTTCAAAAGTGGACTTACCATGGGTCCCATCCATTTCCGATGATAAGCAAAATCATCCATTGCATTGTCTTTAACAAGGAAGTCCACATCATCCATTCTAGTCCGAGTATGTCATTCTTTAGAACTCCTTCAAATGATCGATTGTGATTGCCCTAGGCTGGTATAAAGAGTTTCAATGATCTTTGTATCAAAAGTAATTCTTTTTGCCACTTAAGGGAATATTTCTGCGAGTCACCTTCCTTAAGATGTCACGTTATGGTATCATGGCAATTATCTCCTCGCTACTTTGAAACCATGCACCCTCCTACTTAAGCGTGGAATTGTTGCCTACCAAATTTGAACCTTAATCATCCGCTTCTTTCCATCACCCCTGATGTGTGTTTCGTGTCTCAGCTCAAGAAATGTTTTATATCTCACTCCATGAGTTGATCTTGAGTGCTCGATCTCCGAGGAGATCGATTCCTGCAGAATTTCTTTCTGCCGTCATCATGCTGGATGAAAATCCCGAAAGCAAAGACGTCAAGATCAAGAAGACGCAATGAATCAATATCCTCAACAAAGACATCTGGATCGTGAAGGTTGTGTTAGCTTGTGTCCCTCTATCTTCTTACCTCACGTCTTGAATCTCGGGACGAGATTCTTGTTTAGTGGGGGTGAGTTGTCACAGCCCTAGCTTTACCCTGGCCTTGGACTAGTTTGGTTGCTCCATCATGTTTAAATTCAATTGAAATTTGAATTGAGGAATTTTCCAAGCCTCAGAAAACCTCTAAAAATAACCAACATTTAAATCTCATCAAATGAGTCCAAGAAAATGTTCCTGTTATTCTGTGAAAATATTGGCATGAGGTGAAATTCAAACCAATATTTTGGGAGTCACGGAAATAATTTATTTGGGCCTTTGATTTAAATCAATAATATATTTGGGTTGGAATTATTTCTGTTATATAAGAAATAATGTCCAAATAATCCCAAACTGAAATGTTCCATGTTGGGTTTATTCCATACAGTGAGCATGAGCAGTTTGGTGATTTTTGGAAGTATCTAAGTAATTTTAATAAAGCCACAAAGTTGCAGAATAATAGAAAACAGGAAATATAAAAAAAGAGAGGAACCTTACCGTGCAGCCCACCACTGTAGTGGCCTACTGGCCAAAGCCAGCCCGGCCCACCAGGGGCAGCACTGTCTTCTTCCTCCTGCCAGGAGGAGAAGCAGCTGCGTGCCCGATGGCCGGCGAGCCGCGCTGGCTCCTCCCTGCCTGCGTGCCCCCCCCCCCTCGACTGCCTGGTCGCCGCCACGCACACCCCCCCCCCGACCCCCTCGTCCTCTCACTCTCTGCTCGTGCCCTCCCCTTTCCTCTGTCTCTCTCCGTCTCTCTTCCCCTCACGCGCCTGAGCACGCCGCCGTAAGCCGCCGCGCCCACCGCCGTCGCCTTGCCTCCCCGAGCTATCCAGAGCCTTCGCCACATCTCGCTTCACCTCTGCACCGAAGGAAGGAAGGACGGAGGCCCCGAGCAGCCGCCATCATCATCGTCTTCAAGCTTCAGCTCCGGCGCCCTTCTCCGTCGATTCGGCCACTCCGGCGCGCCCCCGAGCCCGCTAACCATCCCTGCAGCTCTGCGGTGAGCCGTTGACCCGATTCCCCCTTGCCCCGTCGTCCCCCGCGTGATCTAGCCCCGATCCCCAACCATGACCGAAGCCTCTCGCCACCGGCCATGGCGTAGCCGTGGTTACGGCCGCGCAAGCCCGCATCCGAGCTCACGGCTGCACTCACCGCACTCCAGCGAGTCTAATACGACCACCCATGGTTCCTTCCGTGCCCCGCATCACCGAACCCGAGCTCACCCGAGCTCCGGCCGCCGCTAAAGCTCATTGTCGGCCACTCTCCGGCCACTCCAGCACCATCCGCCACCACCACTAGAAGCGCCGCAACGCCAGGAACCCGTAGATCCCTCCCGCGCATCAAACCGTCGCCGGAGTAGCGATTCCGGCGTGGCTCCGCCGTCTGTCGAGGTCGCCGGTGGCTAATCCCCGGCCGTGCCAACGTGGCGACATCATTAGTTGCTAATGAGCCCACTAATGACCCCTCTAGAGCCACTGAAGTGTGGGACCCTGTGAATAATTAGGTTAGTCTAATTTTCTGTTAGGATTAGTACTAATACATGTGGACCCCACGTGTCAGCTTTGACTTTGGTCAAGTCAACGTTGACCGGGCCCACCTGTCAGTGACCCTGGCCAGCACCGTGTCACTGACCAGTGGGACCCACTGGTCAGTTTTGACCCAGAACAGCTCAGTTGACCTGCTGATGTCACACGGACGTCATGCTGACGCAATAAGTCATTTCTAGATTAAAAATAATTCAGAAAATTCCAGAAAATAGTATAAACTTATAAAATTCATAGAAATTCAACCGTAACTCCAAATGAAATAAATTATATATGGAAAATGATCAGAAAAATTCAAGGAATCCATCTGTACCATTTTCATGCATGGTTGAATAATGTTTGTCCTCTGTTTTGGACAAAACAAATAAATGGCATTTAATAAAGCACATATGGAGTTTGAATTTGAACCTAGTGTTCAAACCAACTCCATTTAACTTGTTGCTAGTTGCATTAGGCCAATCAACAACATATTGCCATGTCACATTCATGCATCATACTGTTTCATGGCATTGATTGTGTCCTTCCCTGTTTGCCAGTAACCGTCCCCTCTCAGACGACGATGTTTCCGACGACGTGATCGATGACACTGATGAAGAGATATACTATCTTCGGAAGTGCCAGGCAAGCAAAACCCCCTAGTTCATTCCGATACAAACCACTCTCTCGCTCCTGCTCTCTTTTACTGCATTAGGACAATAACGATTCAACTGTTACATGTTGCGGTAGTTGAACCCCTTTCCTCTGCATGACCTGTCATTGCCATAGTAAATAGATGAAACCCACTAGCATGAGTAGGAGTTGTTTAAGCCCTGATGTGCCTACTCATTCATGCTTGTTTGTCATGCCTTCTATTGCATAGAGTCGTGTCAGGTCTGGTTCATCGGGGATGAATCGGAGGTGTGTAAACATGTCCTACTGTGTGTGAGCTAAGTGTGTGAACACGATTTGGTAAAGGTAGCGGTGAGAGGCCATGTAGGAGTAGATGGTGGGTTGTCTCACTAAAACCGTCCTCAGGAACTGAGTTCTGTGTTTGTGATCCATGAAACAGCTACTACCACACATTGGGCCCTGAAATATGACCCCGCTCGACTTATTGACCCCTCTCGTCCTCTGTCCAGGAGTTGCAACTAGTTTCTGGTGTTTGTAGGTTATGTGTTGGTGGCCGTGCGTAGCGCTGACCCTAGGGGTGGGCTATGATGCGGTAGATACACTGTGGCCGGGTATGCCAGGCGCCCGTTTGGCGTCTCGGGACCCTGTACACATCGTTTGGGGCCGTTGAGGACACCTCGGCCGGATTTCCTTGCGGATGGAACCCGAATAGGCGATAAACCTGGACTAGAGACTTGTGCGGTTAGTCAGGTCGTGGTCTACACCCACGTCGGCTTTCGCATGAAGTCTGCCGAGCACATGTCGTGTGCAGACGCTAAGTGGTGGAAACATGTGTGACGAAGTACACCCCTGCAGGGTTATAAATGATCTATTCGAATAGCCGTGTCCGCGGTAAAGGACTTCTGGGTTGCCTATAACAGTTCATAGACAAGTGAAAGTGGATACTCTAAAACTCGCAAGATAAGTGTGAGTGCTATGGATGGCGTTCTCGTAGGGAGACGGGAGCTGATCCATAGTGGTGTATTGAATGGTGAATATGTGGACTCGTGTGCGCCACCTCAAAAGAGTTGCTTGCAATCGTAGTTCAGGTTAACCACTGAGTCAAAGCTGGCTTGCTGCAGTTAAACTCCACCACCCCCCCTTGTTGATACCGATGCATATGTAGTTTAGTTCTAATGTAAGTCTTGATGAGTACCTTTGTACTCACGTTTGTTTAATTTATGTTTTGCAGAGAGACTTCAGTCTCGCTAGTAGTTCCGCATGGACTTCGATGTTTAGCTTGATACCTCAGCTTCGATCTTGTGCCCTCGGCAGGATCTGGTAGATAGTCAGGCTTCTTAGCCTTTTCATTTGTAGATGTCTGTTCTCAGACATGTTAAGCTTCCGCATATGCTTTGACTTGTATGCTATGATTGTTGGGTCATGAGACCCATGTTTGTAATATCTCGCTCCTCGGAGCCTAATGAATAAATACTTGAGTTGTAGAGTTATGTTGTGATGCCATGTTGTATTTACACATATTGAGCATATTGTGTGTATGATTGAAATGCTTGGTATGTGTGGGATCCGACAATCTAGTTGTTTATCCTTGGCAGTCTCTCTTATGGGGAAATGTAGTCTAGTGCTTCCATGAGCCATAGTAGTCCGCTACAGCCCGGTTCACCGGAGTCCTATTAGCCCAGCACTACTGCTCAGGACACTTGACTGGCCGGCATGTGTTTCACTTCGTTCCTGTGTCTGTCCCTTCAGGGAAATGTCACGCGGTGACATCCGAAGTCCTGCCTAGCCTGCTACAGCCTGGGTCCCGGAGTCCTGTTAGCCCAGTGCTACAGCCCGGATTCACACGCTACTGACCGACACGCTCGATGTGATTCATGTATGACTGTTCCCATAGGTTAGTGCCGCTTTGGGTTCACGACTAGCCATGTCGGCCCGGGTTCTCTGTCATATGGATGCTAGTGACACTATCATATACGTGAGCCAAAAGGCGCAAACGGTCCCGGACCATAGTAAGGCGACACCCATGGGAATACCGTGCGTGAGGCCGCAAAGTGATACGAGGTGTTACCGGCTAGATCGATGTGACTTGGAATCGGGGTCCTGACATACTTTGAAGCACAAGTGTGGAAAAAGGATAGTAGCATTGCCCCTTTTTATTTTTATTTTCTTCTTTTATTTTTTATTTTTTGGGGCCTTTCTTTTTTTGTTTGGCCTTTCTTAATTTTTTTTATTTGGGACAATGCTCTATTAATGATGATCATCACACTTCTATTTATTTACAACTCAATGATTACAACTCGATACTAGAACAAAATATGACTCTATATGAATGCCACCGGCGGTGTACCGGGAAGTGCAATAAATCAAGAGTGACATGTATGATAAATTATGCAAGGTGGCTTTGCCACAAATACGATGTCAACTACATGATCATGCAGAGCAATATGACAATGATGAAGCGTGTCATAAATGAAACGGTGGAAAGTTGCATGGCAATATATCTCGGAATGGCTGTGCAAATGCCATAATAGGTAGGTATGGTGGCTGTTCTGAGGAAGATATAAGGAGGTTTATGCGTGACAGAGCGTATCATATCATGGGGTATGGATGCACCGGCGAAGTTTGCACCAACTCTCAAGGTGAGAAAGGGCAATGCACGGTACCGAAGAGGCTAGCAATGATGGAAGGGTGAGAGTGTGTATAATCCATGGACTCAACATTAGTCATAAAGAACTCACATACTTATTGCAAAAATCTACAAGTCATCAAAAACCAAGAACTACGCGCATGCTCCCAGGGGGATAGATTGGTAGGAAAAGACCATCGCTCGTCCCCGACCGCCACTCATAAGGAATACAATCAAAGAACACCTCATGTTTCAAATTTGTTACACAACGGTTACCATACGTGCATGCTACAGGACTTGCAAACTTCAACACAAGTATTTCTCAAATTCACAATTACTCAACTAGCACACTCTAATATTAACACCTTTATATCTCAAAACAATTATCAAGCATCCAACTTCTCATAGTATTCAATGCACTTTCTATGATAGTTTTTATTATACCCATCTTGGATGCCTATCATATTAGGACTAATTTCATAACTAAAGCAAATTACCATGCTGTTCTAAAGGACTCTCAAAATAATACAAGTGAATCATGAGAGATCAATAATTTCTATAAAATAAAACCACCACCGTGCTCTAAAAGATATAAGTGAAGCACTAGAGCAAAATTATCTAGCTCAAAAGATATAAGTGAAGCACATAGAGTATTCTAATAAATTCCAATTCATGTGTGTCTCTCCCAAAAGGTGTGTACAGCAAGGATGATTGTGGTAAACTAAAAAGCAAAGACTCAAATCATACAAGACGCTCCAAGCAAAACACATATCATGTGGTGAATAAAAATATAGCCTCAAGTAAAGTTACCGATAGAAGAAGACGAAAGAGGGGATGCCTTCCGGGGCATCCCCAAGCTTAGGCTTTTGGTTGTACTTGAATTTTACCTTGTGGTGCCTTGGGCATCCCCAATCTTAGGATCTTGCCACTCCTTGTTCCATAATCCATCAAATCTTTACCCAAAACTTGAAAACTTCACAACACAAAACTTAAACAGAAAATCTCATGAGCTCCGTTATTATAAGAAAACATACCATCACTTAAGGTACTATAATGAACTCATTCTTTATTTGTATTGGTGTTAAAACTAATGTATTCCAACTTCTCTACGGTTCATACCTTCCGATACTAGCCATAGATGCATCAAAATAAGCAAACAACACATGAAAAACAGAATCTGTCAAAAACAGAACAGTCTGTAGTATTCTCTTGGTTTCGAATACTTCTGTAACCCCAAAAATTCTAAAATAAATTTCTGGACGTGAGGAATTTATCTATTAATCATCTTAAAAAATAATCAACTTAATCACACTCTCCAGTAAAAGATGGAAGCAAATATCGTGAGCGCTAAAGTTTCTGTTTTTTACAGCAAGATCGCAAAGACTTTCCCCAAGTCTTCCGAAAGGTTCTACTTGGCACAAACACTAATTAAAAGCATAAAAGCACATCTAGAAAGAATCTAGATGAATTATTTATTACTAAACATAACGAAAAAGCAAGGAACAAAAATAAAATTGGGTTGCCTCCCAACAAGCGCTATCGTTTAACGCCCCTAGCTAGGCATAAAAGCAAGGATAGATCTATGTATTGCCATGATAATGATAAGATAAATCACGAAAACTCATCTCATACTCCCTATGTTCAGCAGCAAGCTTTCTTTGTGGCAAGCAAAAGTAATCAAAAGGGCTAAATTTAATGGGACAAAAGTCCCCAATATCAAGCTCTGGACATATTGGTTCCTCCTTTGGCCCCTCATATTGCACAACCAATTCATCATCATAAGCATTCTTTTGGCAAAACATCATGAGCCTTTGTTCAAGGGGAAAACCTAACCCATTATTCTGGATAGCAAAAATATCATTAAGTTCAGAAATCCTGTCAACAAGAACATCGGTAGGAACCTTTTTTCTAAGGTTTTCATTAAAAGCAACATGATCTAAAGATCGTAAACGCATAATGTCTTGTAGATAAAAAACGATTGCTTCTATGGGAGGAAGGCCGGCACCCACCCTATAATGCGCAAAAATTTCATTGGCCTCTTTTATTATAAAACTGAATTCATGAGCTAAAAAGATGGCCGCTGCTCGCTTAACAGAAGAATGCTCAATATTCGAAAATTCTAGGAAAATCCTTTGTATGGAAGGATGCATATGTAAAAATTGTCTTTCAAGTTCAACTATGAGCAAAGATATAGCATCCGCGAGACTACTAGTTTTATGAAGAATAGACCTGCTCATGGTGGGCAAAGCACTGGCACAAGTAAAGAAATCTTGAATAACTCCCTTCCCAATAATATTACCTCTACCAATCCGAAACTTTTTAGTGTGAAATAATTGGATTTTCAAGAGGATCATCAATAGCATCAAAATTTTCCATATTATTATCCTTATCAACGATAACCTCCCCAGTTTCAGACATGATGGCAACAAATTGCAAAAAGAACAAGCACAAAGAAGGCAGGAAGGAAGAAAGAGGGCGAAAAAACGGCAAGGGTGAAGTGGGGGAGAGGAAAACAAGAGGAAAATGGCAAATAATGTAATGCGAGGGATAAGAGTTTGTGATGGGTACTTGGTATGTCTTGACTTGTGCGTAGGTATCCTTGACAACGGCACCAGAAATCCTTCTTGCTACCTCTTGAGCACTGCGTTGGTTTTCCCTTGAAGAGGAAAGGGTGATGCAGCAAAGTAGCGTAAGTATTTCCCTCAGTTTTTGAGAACCAAGGTATCAATCCAGTAGGAGACTACACGCAAGTCCCTCGTACCTACACAAACAAATAAGAACCTCGCAACCAACGCCATAAAGGGGTTGTCAATCCCTTCACGATCACTTACGAGAGTGAGATCTAATAGAGATAATAATAATAAGATAAGTATTTTATGTATTTTTATGATATATATTGAAAGTAAAGATTGCAAAATAAAATAGATTGGAAACTTATATGATAAAAGATAGACCCGGGGGCCATAGGTTTCACTAGTGGCTTCTCTCAAGATAGCATAAGTATTACGGTGAGTGAACGAATTACTGTCGAGCAAGTGATAGAAAAGTGAATAATTATGAGAATATCTAGGCATGATCATGTATATAGGCATCACGTCCGCGACAAGTAGATCGAAACAATTCTGCATCTATTACTATTACTCCACACATCGACCGCTATCCAGCATGCATCTAGTGTATTAAGTTAATAAGAACAGAGTAATGCATTAGGCAAGATGACATGATGTAGAGGGATAAACTCAAGCAATATGATATAAACCCCATCTTTTTATCCTCGATGGCAACAATACAATACGTGCCTTGATGCGCCTGCTGTCACTGGGAAAGGACACCGCAAGATTGAACCCAAAGCTAAGCACTTCTCCCATTGCAAGAAAGATCAATCTAGTAGGCCAAACCAAACTGATAATTCGAAGAGACTTACAAAGATAACCAATCATATATAAAAGATTTCAGATAAGAATCAAATATTGTTCATAGATAAACTTGATCATAAACCCACAATTCATCGGATCTTGAAAAACACATCACAAAAAGAGTTACATCGAATAGATCTCCAAGAAGATCGAGGAGAACATTGTATTGAGATCCAAAGAGAGAGAAGAAACCATCTAGCTAATAACTATGGACCCGAAGGTCTGAGGTAAACTACTCACCCATCATTGGAGAGGCTATGGTGTTGATGTAGAAGCCCTCTATGATCGATGCCCCCTCCGGCGGAGCTCCGAAAAAGGCCCCAAGATGGGATCTCTTGGGTACAGAAGGTTGCAGTGGTGGAAATAGGGTTTCGTGGTGCTCCTAGATCTTTTCGGGGTATGTGTACATATATAGGAAGAAGAAGTAAGTCGGTGGAGCCATGAGGGGCCCACGAGGGTGGAGGGCGCGCCCAGGGGGGTAGGCGCGCCCCTGCCTCGTGGCCTCCTTGTTGGTTGCTTGACGTCCACTCCAAGTCCCCTGGACCACGTTTGTTCCAAAAATAACTCTCCCGAAGGTTTTATTCCATTTGGATTCCGTTTGATTATCCTTTTCTGCGAAACACTGAAATAGGCAAAAAAACAGCAATTTGCACTGGGCCTTGGGTTAGTAGGTTAGTCCCAAAAATAATATAAAAGTGTATAAATAAGCCCATTAACATCCAAAACAGATAATATAATAGCATGGAACAATCAAAAATTATAGATACGTTGGAGACGTATCAGGGATGCTGCCCGGTACCAATTCTGGTGATTACCTGCCTGACTCTACACATTTTGATACAATGGAGGTGGACGAACACAAATACCGGTATGGGAATCCTCTCGTCAAACCTGGTGATCCTCCTCTAACAACGATGATGCGAAGATTCCATAAGTGGTACATGGACACCTGCAAGTTTGGGAAGGATATTTTGACGTTGAGAGTTAAAGAGGAGCATGACCTCATTGGAATTGATCTGTTGTCTGTTTCATTTGAGGAGTTCTTCCAGTTTTTCAATCAAAAGGCCATCGATAAAATAATCATCACTTTCTACTGTCTGTAAGTACTACTTCTGTAATTAAGTCTCTATATATAGCTCAGCTCTTTCATTGCATGTATATATAATTATCCTCACTATATTATGCAGATTGAAGATCGTGGAATGCAAGAAAAGACAAATCTATGATATTGGGTTCATTAACACAAATCTCATAGATGAATGGACGGTTAAACATGATGCCAAAGAAGCCGAGGCCAACTTGCTAAAATCGTTGCTTCAAAATCAAAATAAAGATAAAATACTCTTTCCTTACAGCTTCAAGTGAGTGTTAATATCTTTTGCATATTCGGTTTCCCTTATTACTCTAGGTCATAGTAATGTAATTTATGAGTTATGCATGCGTGCGTAGCTTCCAGTTTATTCACCTAGAGATTAAGCTTGAGCAGGGACTAGTAACCGTCTTAGACTCAAGATGAAAAGATCCCAAGGAGCATGCGGCCATGACTGAAATGCTCGAGAAGTAAGTTCAATCGATCATTATCGCACCATATCGGCAACTTTGTTCATTTCCTGATATCAAGTAATAATTATTTTCTTTGTCTCGCAGGGTTTGGAAAGTGTTCACCGTAGAAGCTCCGGGACTGCCGGGGAAGCTACGATTTATACACCCGAAAGTAAGTACTACTAGCTAGTTCCGAGCATGTCCCATTGATTCTAGCTAGTTTCATCAATACCATTTATAATGCTTGATTATCAGTTTGATTGACCTATTTCTCGTAAAGTGGTTGTGGCAGGAAGGCGGGAATAATTTTTGTGGATACTACATTTGCGAGTACATCTACAACGCGACGACCTCTAAGCGGGGCTACTCTAAAGAAGATTATGAAGTGCGTAAGCAATAATATTCACAATTTTATTTTATTACCATCATTTGTGTTGAGTTTCATTCATATATATGTATTGACCCCCTTCTTCAAATTAGCTTTGGCAGCTGCGGGATGAACTCCTACCACAAGATCGCATAAAAGCAATTCAAGAGGAATTGGCGGGATTGTTTCTTGACCACGTCATAGATAAAGATGGAGAATACCATGTGGAACTTGACGTCAGATGCTAGGGATTGTAAGAGATCTTATATTGTATATATGTAGCTAGTAGCGTCGGATAGATGTACGAAAACTTATTGTTCGACCAATATCTCGGAGAAAGAGAGGTTGATCACTTCTCTTTGTATATGTTCATGACGATCTTGTGTACTTAATGGTTTCCTTCATTTGCTTACTAGCTAGCGTGTCAAGTCATCTCTATACATATAGTACGTAGCATCGACCAAGCACGGAGATAAGAGAGGACACTTCTCTCTATTAGCTAGCTAACACAATATATGATGCCCCTAAATTAACCCTACAAAACCCCAACCCCCCCCCCCTTCAAAAAAAACAAAAAACCCAGCCCCTGAACTGCTGACGCATGGACGCTTTTTGGTCCCGGTTGGTGCTACCAACCAGTACCAAAGCCCCCCTTCCTAGGCAAGCCGCAGCGGCCACGTGGAGCCCCATTTGTCCCGGTTCGTGGGCGAACCGGGACTAAAGGTTTTGGGCTTTAGTACCGATCCTTTAGTTCCGATTCCCGAACCGGGACAAATGGGCCTTATGAACCGGGACAAATGGGCCTTTTTTCTACTAGTGGCCCTAGACCAACTTAGGCGAATAGCCTAAGCTTGGGGGAGTACGTATTTCTCACCGAAATTACATTCATGTTCACACATTCATTCCAGTTGTCGGTGTTTATCTGTTTTCATTGTATTATCCATGCTAGTTTATTTTTCTGGATTTCTTCTTGTGTGTTTGAAAAACTTTGAGAAAATCCAAAAAAAATTAGTTGTCGCTTCTTTTTAGTTTTTCTTTCTAGTTTAATTAGTAGAAGTATTAAAAGAAAACCCCAAAAGATTTCTCGTTCTTCTTTTGCTTGTTGGGAGCTTTCCCGTGTAAATAGTTTTTCTCGTTCTTGTTTTTGCTTTCTTCAGAAAAACAAAAACTTAAAAAAAATTCAGTGTGTTTCTTTGAAATTCTTTTCTTTGGGTCGAAAGGAGAAGACCACAATGAAAATGATGAGCGGCTCTCATATGCATTATTATTGATCTAATAGAGAGCCCATATTACCTTGTCTTCTTCTTTGAATAAATGTTTGCAGATTCCAGCTTAGTCCAATGCACATGCACTCTTATTATTATCCAGACCGTTTGATCATGCAAGTGAAAGGCAATAATGATGATATTTGATGAAATGATTGAGATGGAGAGAAGCTGGTATGAACTCGACCTATTTTGTTTTTGTAAATATGACTAGCTCATCGTTCTTGATTCAGCCCATTATGAATGAGACATGTTTGCAATGACAACTAGAGATTATAGTTACTCATGCAATGCTTAATTACCTAGGAGTTTATAATGGTTTACCTTGCGTGCCAACATGCTTTTAAAATGGTTGTGATGTAGTATGATAGGATGGTATCCTTCTTTGAATGATTCGAGTGGCTTGACTTGGCACATATTCACACATGTAGTTGAAACAAAAACAACATAGCCTCCACGATATTTATGTTCATGGTGATTTATATCCTACTCATGCTTGCACTCAATGATGGCTAATCTCAATGCATGTTTATGACCGTTCTCGCTCTCTAGTTGGTCGCTCCTCAATCTTTTACTAGCATTCACTTGTACTAAGTGGGAATACTGCTTGTGCATCCACGTCCTTAAACCCAAAGTTGTTCCATATGAGTCCACGATACCTACCTATATGCGGTATTTACCTGCCGTTCCAAGTAAATTTGCATGTGTCAAACTCTAAACCTTCAAATGATAATCTTCTTTGTATGCCTGAATCGCTCATGTAGCGACTAGGGGCTGTCAGTATCTTCCATGCTAGGTGGGTTATTCTCACGATGAGTGTTTATTCACTTGTCATTCACGAGAAAGTGGCTGGTATTCGGGATTCCCAGTTCCATGCTCTAAATCAAATCAAAATATAAATATCAAACAAAACTCCCCCAGGATTGTTGTTGGTATGGACGGTACCCGTGGATTCGGTTAGCCGTGGAGTGTGATTGTTGGTGGAGGGGGGGTAAACACTTTACCATTCTGTTTGGGAACCGCCTATAATGTATTTAGCATGGAAGATAGTGAGATCTCTTGGTTGTTATGTTGACAATGAAAGCATACCACTCAAAATTATATTCATCTCTACTTTAAAAGCTCGAGCTCTGGCACCTCTGCAAATCCTTGATTCCCTCTGCGAAGGGCCAATATATTTACTTTTATTGTTGAGTCATCATCCTATTATAAAAACACCAGTTAGAGAGCACCATTGTCATTTGTATGATTTGTTATTAATTGATATTGAGTATGAGTGTGACTGGATCTCTTTTGCCATGAGTTATAATGTCTAGTTAGTCCTTGATCTTTAGGTGTGCTCTGCATTTATGTTTTGCGGTCTAAGAAAGGGGTAGCGAGATACCATTTTGTCATATCATATCATGATTGTTTTGAAAAAGTGTTGTCATCCGAGATTTATTATTATGGCTCGCTAGTTGATTATGCCATTGATATGAGTAAATGTGAGACCTAAATGTTAGTGTGAATATGGTTAGTTCGTAATCTTTGCTAAAAACCTGAATGTTGGCTATACATATTTGCATCAACAAGATCAAACAGAGTTTGTAAAAGTTTTTCTTTGTCACTTTTAGTTTATCAACTGAATTGCCTGACAACAAGCAATGGGTTAAGCTTGGGGGAGTTGATACGTCTCCATCGCATCTACTTTTCCAAACTCTTTTGCCCTTGTTTTGGACTCTAACTTGCATGATTTGAATGGAACTAACCCGGACTGGCGTTGTTTTCAGCAGAATTGCCATGGTGTTATTTTTGTGCAGAAATAAAAATTCTCGGATTGACCTGAAAATTTATGGAGAATATTTTTGGAATATATAAAAAATATTGGTGCGAGAAACAACTAGAGGGGGGCACCCAGAGGCCACAAGCCCTGGGGGCACGCCCACCCCCCTTGGGCATGCCCTGCAAGCTTGTGGCCCCCTGGAGCTCCTCCAACCCTAATTCCAACTCTATAAATACCTATTCATGGAGAAAAAATCAGAGAGAAGGATTCGTCGCGTTTTACAATATGGAGCTGCCGCCGCCTCCTGTTCTTCATCGGGAGGGCTGATCTGGAGTCCGTTCGGGGCTCCGGGGAGGGGGATTCGTCGCCATCATCATCACCAACCTTCCTCCATCATCAATTTCATAATGCTCACCGCCGTGCGTGAGTAACTCCATCATAGGCTTGCTGGACGGTGATGGGTTGGATGAGATTTATCATGTAATCGAGTTAGTTTTGTTAGGGTTTGAACCCTAGTATCCACTATGTTCTGAGGTTGATGTTGCCATGACTTTGCTATGCTTAATGCTTGTCACCAGGGCTCGAGTGCCACGATTTCATATCTGAACCTATTATGTTTTCATGAATATATTTGTGTTCTTGATCCTATCTTGCAAGTTGTAGACACCAATTACAAGTTATGATCTGCATACCCCAAGGTGACAACAATTGGGATTCTTTCCGGTGATTACCGTAGTTTGAGGAGTTCATGTATTCACTAAGTGCTAATTCTTTGGTCTGGTTCTCTATTAAAAGGAGGCCTTAATATCCCTTAGTTTCTCCTAGGATCCCCGCTGCCATGGGAAGGTAGGACAAAATATATCATGCAAGTTCTTTTCCATAAGCACGTATGACCATATACAGAATACATGCCTACATTATATTGATGAATTGGAGCTAGTTCTGTGTCACCCTAGGTTATGACTGCTACATGATGAATATCATCCAAGACAATTATCATTGTCGGTCCATTGCCTACGAGCTTTTCACATATTGATCTTGCTAAGTTACTTTCGTTGTTGTTGTTGTTACAATCACTACAAAACTGCTACTGTTACTTTTGCCATCATTACCGTTACTTCCATACTACTTTGCTACTAGAAACTTTGCTGCTAATACTTGAGAATATTCTTTGGCTCCCCTTGTGTCGAATCAATAAATTTGGGTTGAATACTCTACCCTTGAAAACTATTGCGATCCCCTATACTTGTGGGTTATCACTCGGCCTCGAGGGTACCAACCTTGTTACGCGGCTGACCCTGCTCATCCTTGCTCTCCTGGAGCTGATCTCACAAAGCCCCGCACGCATCCCACTCGCTTGGATGCTTGGCTCTAGATCCTGCTTCGTCGTAATGAGGCCGACGAGCTCACTCTAAGCAATCCACACAACCTCATAGGCTTTGTGGCGCTCCTTGGTTGCCTCCTCCAGCTCATGCTAGATCTTGCAGCCTCTTCGAGGGCTGCAAGAGGAACAAGGTCTCAAAATTCATCAAAGACACTATGAAAATAGATGCGGAGCACGAGGCAAAGCAGCAAACTTACACATGGCAGAGTCACGATGGCGCTCCACGTCTTTGTTCACCTCCCAGTGTGTCTCAAGCTGCTGCGGCAAGCCCAACCTTCCAAACAGTGTAGCAGAAGTACTTCGTCTGCTCCCTGGCGCCCTCGGTCGTGGTCTTGAGCTCCTTTGGGACGTCGGCCCCCAGCTCACTGGCCATTGGGAAGGATGGCAGCCCCACCACTTTGAGGTCCGCCCCGACCACTTCCACAAACCGGATTTAGAAGCGTCGGCCACAGGCATCAAGGTTGGCTATTGCATGACAAACCAATCCTCCTCTTTTTCTTTGTCTCTTTATTCCACATAAGCAAAAGTGCCATTCAAGCGAGCTTATAGCCTTTTATTGTACATGCTCCAAGAGTGTGGTTAATAGTATAGCCATTGTTGGTTATATCATGTTGCAACTTCATCTATTGTCAATCTTATAGCTAGCAAGTATAGTTGTTAGATATGAATGTGTACTACTTTATTAATACAATGACCCATCTCACTCTTTCACAAAGTGTTTAGGAGCACACGTTGCAGCTGACTCTGCCTGCTTCTCTTCTCGCTCCTCCAACTCAATAAAATATAATATTTAAAGTATTACGACCTACTTGTGTCATATTATTATACTTGTTCTAATAGTTGGTCATACTTGCATACTTTGTCATTACTACGTGGCCCACATTATTCTCTCACAATGGGTGTTGATATCCATGTTCCAGCTGGCTATGATCCTACATCCTGCTTCTCTTCACTTTCTTCTTCTCTCTTTCAACTAATAAAAAGAATATGATGTGGCATTTTTATTGCTCCCCTATGTCACTATTTTACTTGCTCTAATAATGTGACTCTTGATGGCATGACATGTTTATGTAGCCACCAACTTCCTACATTCCTCGAAACAGGCTTGCGCTCTTCTTTATAGATAAAGAAAATATCAAAGTATACGGTCGAACGATACATGGGTGAGGTAGCCCTCTTACAAAGAAGATTCTGGAACAACCGGACCATGTAGAACGCATGCGACTACTCTACCGAAAGATAATACAGGAAAGCCTTGATACAACGCCATGCTACGCCCTGGTACACCTAAGCTCCACGACAACACACTCACGAGGGAGAACGCGCTAAGCGTCGCTACTGCCGAGTCCGACATGGACATGGGTCTTCACCCGGAACCTTGACACAGAGAGGAGAACCACAATGACATCTTCAAGAAAAAAGCGACGCCCGCAGCCGCAACCACCGTCGGCGCCAAAGCGCGGAGCTTTTGCTTGGCAGCTCACTCGTGCCACCATGAGGTCTTCAGGACAACCATGACGAGTTCAGGCCCCCAGATTTGGATCTAGGCATCTCCGCTGCCAATGACAGAAAGCGAGCCTGAGCCACCCAACACTGCGCTCCACGTCGCCAACAAGACCGAAAGGCCAAGCCACCACCGCCGCTATGATGCCCGCCGGAGAGCCAACCATGTGAACCACCTCTCAGGGCCACCGTCCCGGCATCCATGTCCCGCGACACCGCCGACCATCCTCGGCATGGCACACCAACCCCAGCAGGAAGAGCATATGGTAATCCTTCCACTCCTAGCCCGGCATTACTCCGTGAGTCTGGGTCCACACCTCCACAGGAGGAGCTGTTGAAGCCCGCGTCCCCATACTTGCTCTTAGAAACGATTGTTGATGCACTTATTGTGTCTGTAGTGACGTGAATGACACAAGAATAATAAAATACTACATATCCTTGCGAAGAGCACAACTCAAGGAAATCTTCATCCGCTAGGTGGAAATGCTATGCCTATCCGTGCTTCGCTTTACGTGGATGACGCCGCTGTTTTTCTTGCGCCTATTAAGGAGGACGTCCAGTTTTTCGCCAACACTCTCAAGCACTTTGGGGAAGTCACCGTTCTGGTCACAAACTGTTTCAAAAGCTTTGTTGCCCCAATCCATTGCGAAAATGTGGATCTCCTGGATATCCTCCAATCCTTCCTGGCCATGCGATGCTCCTTTCCGATGAAATACCTTGGGTTGCCTTTGTCTGTCAAGAGACTGAAGAGAATTCACTACCAGCCCCTTGAGGACAAGGTTGCAGGCCAACTCACTCCTTGGGTGAGGAGGCATGTTGCCTCAGCGGGTCGCGCTGTCTTGGTAAAGTCGGTCCTCACAGCAATTGCGATCTACTACATGACGGTGTTAGATTTACCAGTGGAGGTCAAGAAGAAAATTGATGCCCTCAGGCGTGCTTTCCTCTGGGCAGGTTGTGATAAGGTCACTGGTAGAAAATGCAAGATAAATTGGGATCAAGTGTGCAAGTCCAAGATGCATGGAGGTCTTGGAATCCTAAACCTTGACAAATTTGCCACTGCCCTTCGCCTTTGGTGGCTGTGGGACGAGTGGCTTCACCCAGATAAGCCATGGGTTGGCTTGGGAACCCCTTGTGATGACAATGACCGAGATATCTTTGCCAGGGCTACCAAGGTCCAAGTTGGGGATGGCGTGCGTGCCAAGTTCTGGGAGTCTCCTTGGCTTGATGGGATTAGGCCCAGGGACATAGCTCCCAAAATCTATGACTTGTCGAAGAAGAAGAATTGCTCGGTTCGGTTGGCTCTGCACGATAACTTCTGGACTTCCCAGGTGGACATTCTTCAGGGCATCACAGTTCAACACCTCTCTGAGTTTGTCTCCCTTTGGGAGAGGGTCTCACATGTCCACCTTGACGTCAACACGCCGGACACTATCACTTGGAAGTTCACTACTAACGGCCACTACTCGGCGGCGTCGGCCTATAAGGCGCAGTTCTTTGGCCATACTGACACGGCCATGATTCCGACCATTTGGAAGATTTGGGCGCCTCCTAAATGCAAGTTCTTCGCATGGCTGGCAATCAACAATAGAATTTGGACGGCAGACAGGCTTCAGCGTCGTGGGTGGCCAAACTGTAATCTTTGTCCACTATGCAAGCAAGTTCAAGAGTCGGCAGCCCACCTTCTATTTCAATGCCGATACACTATCAGAGTTTGGCGTATGATCAAAGATTGGCTTGGTCTCCATGATGTGCATCCTTCCGATTGGAGTGACGCGACTTCTGTTAAAGAGTGGTGGAGCCACAATGTTAACAAGAAGACCCAATCACGAAGGCCGCTTGCTTCCTTGATGCTGCTAATCTCCTGGGAGTTATGGAAAGAGAGAAATGCATGAGTCTTTCGTAATAATGCCGTTCCAGTGGGAGTCGTCGTTGCTAGGATTAAGGAGGAGACCTCACTTTGAAGCATTGCGGGAGCAAGGCATTTGAATAACATAATGCCGCGAGAGTGATTGTTGTAATTCGGCCTTTGGCCTTAACCTCTAAAACTTCTCTCTTAATCAATGAAAATGATAAATCTTTTGCCTAGTTTCAAAAAAAAATACTACATTCACATCCATTTCGGCATCAAGTAATTCGGGACGAAGGCAGTGTATGATAGAAGTGTATTACTAGTAATACTGTACTCACTGGTCAACACCATCTCCACCAGCCAATACGTACTAAAACCTTTCGAGTCCGCCCCTTACCAGCTCAGCACGACTGCACAACGTATTCGCGTTTCTGCACCGGCTTCTTGCATATTTTAGTTTTCTTTCGAGCTGCCGTTTGGCCTCCCGGGAAAGCCGAGGCTGATCCGGACGCGACGTCTCGTACCTCGTTGACACTTACTGTTTTGTTTAACCAAATCCCCAGATCAGCGCATAGCTCCGGGCGCAGGCGATCACCTCCCCAGTTGCGCACGCCGGAATCCACAAAACTAACAACGATAGCGCGTCGCCGCCGCCGCCGCCGTTTACGTACGTACGTATGATGATCGAGGCTGCTGGGCTGCTGCTTCCCGAGCTCGCACGACGGCGGCAGCAGCCATGTGCCATGGTGCACGGCGTTCATCTCCGAACGACCTCCGGCCGGTTACCACCTCCCTCTCCACGTCAACCATCTCTCTCAGCTGTTAGCTGTGACTCTCTCACCTGCATTATGCAGCGTAAACAATTAATGGCACACCCTGCTCCTGATCGCTTATCATGCATTGGAGGAATATATGATTAATTAGGTTTGTTCGCGGGGTTTCACTGGCTCTTGGAGATACCCAAAAGAGGGGGAAGGAATCTTGCAGCGGATAGAGTTCGTGAACGAGCGATCTAAATTAGTTTTTGCTCAATAATTGCTCGCAGTTTGACCCTGGAGAGATCGACGTGTCTGCTACTTAATTAGTGGTACGATGTGGCAGCTTCTATCTTCGTCCGAGCTTGTGAGAACGGAGCGGCCAGATCGGATGGACGGCTTTCCCGCACACACATGGGATTATCTGTCAACCAAAATGTATGATACGTTTTCTTGAGGAAAGCAGAAAAGTCTGATGAAACTAAAAAATACTGTATGAAAATAGTAGTGGTGGACTTGTATTGCTAGTTTCCGGCTCAGGGAGGCTCCATCGTGATTTTCTAACAATATGCACTACCTGATCACAAAAAAGAAGAGAAATACAAATGCAGTCAAACTTAGTTTAACGTGGAATATACGATCTCGTGCCTGGAAGAGCCATGATCGATATGTGTGAGCTTACTCGACCAAGCAAGCAGGAGTACCTGCTCCTGATGCCAACCCGGCTCTGTGAATCTGGTTGGGTTACAGTATAATAAACTATACAAAACATTGCAGGTTTCAATCCTCTTGTACGTCGTAATATTTTTCAGATAATGAAAGAATTTATCTCCCGAGCTCTGCATGAACAGAAGCACATAGCCGAAACCTTCTTGTCGTACGTCACTAACATCCGATTCACATTAAATTGTAGACAGTGTTTGGCAAATACCAGCAGCCCCTGCAATGGATCGGTTGTCTGATCAAGATGCAAACACAACCGTTTGCCGGGCGCCTGTTACCTAAGCAGGAGCCGAGATCGATCGAGCTAATCCTCGAGATACATGATTACCAGTATGCCCAGCTCACAAGTCAGATTCTCTTCTGCCCGCTGCATCCAGTCTCACACCATGTGATTCTCAACAGTCACACTGGCATGCATGATCTGCAAGCTCATGAGCAGAAATAAATCATGGGCATGAGTTATGTTGTATCTTGGTGAACCTACAAAATTTCGAGGACATCAAGCAACGTGCTATGGCGTTCGCCCCGGCCATACCCACGGAGGGTGTTGGCTGATGGGGCCTTTCGTTGTTCTAGGCCCTTAGGGTTTTGCCATGTTCCCTTCAAAAACATGTGCACTTTTTGTACATTGGTTTCTTCTTTCCCTTCTATATGAAATAGGCAGTGCTCTTGTTGGTTCCTCAAAAAAAAAACCTACAAAATTTCATCCAAAAGTATGACCATCTATAGTGTGTGAAGAAAGATGAGACATAAGTGCATGGTATCATATGCTATTCACACATAATTTGTTCTTTCTGCACGGGTAATAAAATGGTCCTATTTTTGGATCAAAATTTATAGGTGTGCAAAGCCGATAGACATTATTTTTTTATTTGCATTTTCTTGAAATATGACAACATGTGCGCAGGCACAACTAGTTGCAAACTGTATCTAGTTTCCCTCGACTATACATGGCTGTAATGTCGGAAGGGAGCTTATAACTCTGGGGTGCCTTCGCAACCTATATGCACAAAATAATTTAGTAATTGCAAAGAAGTCAAAAAACATGAAACTATTTTGGGAAAAATATGATCAAGTATTTTCCTAGCGTAAAAAGTTTCGCCAAGTTTTTGCCAGGTTTTGTTCAATTAATTGGGCATCTCTCCTCGCAATTAATAAATAAAGCAAAACTTTTGCTTGCGCTTCAAGAAGTTATTGTGTTTGTTTTTTGAATTGTTTGGATTGCTTACCACATGTGTCATGTGGTAACTTGCTGTGTTTGCTAGTTCACCCAAGAGTTACGTTCTGAACCGGGTCCTTGTGCACTTTTACCCCAAAAGGCTAGGTTGAAAGATGGAGGTGCAATCGTTAGTCTTATACCTCAGTTCATCGCCAAAAAGAAAAAGAAAAAAAAAGTCGTATACCTCAGTTAGCGATTGGTTGCTTCCAATTATTTTCCCTGCCGCCTGTATACAGGCATGCATCACCAAATATGGCTTGTCCCACGGATGCACTGCATTAGCCCTTGCGACTGCGGAACGACGAGATAAGCAAAGTATTAACTAAACCCTAAACGAGACAAGCAATCAATCAAACACACTTGCGCGGCACACATCACATCTTATGATGTGGCAGAGATCAAGTCAAGGAGATGATCCTTGAATCGCCAGGAAAAGTAGGTCATTAGGGTTTGTGGCCTGTATATTCTCTTGCTTAAAATTTGAGCTGCCCACTGGATTAATCACTGACGACGTGGAGCTTGTGACACTCGTGTATAAAATCCAGTGGGCTGGACGCCTGGACATGGATCCTCAGACGCTTGTGGTTCTTGGCTGTACTGGACGTACGTATGTAACGCATTGTGCTTTTGCTGTATATATAAAATTTGGGAGTAGTGACAATATTGATGAACGTATCAGTACGTAACTCATGGCCCCATCAGTTTGTGTAAGTAATTTATGGGTCCATATAATTCTGATTTTTGTTGGCTGTGTGCATCATCTAGTGTCCGGCGGATAGTTTTTTCTATTATCTAATCTATAAAACCTCGACTCAGAAAAGAAATCTAACCTATAACCATATTTGGCTTTACCATCTTTTTAGTTATCCAAGAGTTATCATTACTTTGGGGCTTGTTCCACTGTGCCCCAGGATGACTTTGTACCTTGTTTTTACTGTGTACTGATGTGTTGGATTCTTGGTTCGTTGTTTTATAATATAAAACAGGGGAAACCCTTTTTCTCAAAGTTATCATTACTAGTTCGACCGAGTTGCATATCTCGAATGCTACCACCTTGTATCATTTCAGCCATTTATGTTTTATTTATAAAGAGGGATGAATGCTTGTTTCATGTATTTATGTGAATAATTCACATGAATACCACAGATATGGCCTCAGAAATCAAATATAAGTATACAATATGAGGTATTAATTATACATATGGACAATGGATCAATTGCTGCATTTTTTGTTACAATGAATACCAAGGAGTAAATTCCTGGTTCTACCACTGACCTAAAGTTGCATGTAAATAGTAAAACATGCCACTATAACCGGTTTAGACATTTACCTTAGGCTGTATGCTTGAAATTCGTTTCCAGTATATTTCATTTCATTTTTTGCTTTTAATTTCACTAACTATCTATACTGACAACTGGTCGATTAACAACTACTGTAACTGCCGTATCATATTCTATCACCCATTTGCATTACATTAGGTATGGTGTCAATTCTAATTTGCAAGTTGCTGCTATAATATGTCGCAATACGCCAGATACTCGAAAATGTGAGCGCGCTTGAGAAAGAAACTCGAAGATGTAAACGAACAGTCAAAGCTCAATTAGCTAAACCAAAAATGGGTGGAATTACAGATATATTCAGGAGAAAAAACTCGAAGATGTGAACAAGCATAAGCATGGAGTAGTAGTCAATTATTGTACAAAAATGCACCCACTTGTTCATGCTTTTCTTCCTTTCTTGAGCAGAATGCATGGTCGTCATTTTACCTGGCTTGCATGCAGCATGCAGCATGCATGGATCAGCCAACAGTTACAATTTTTTTTCGCATGCATGTGGGACATATATATGCCTTGCTCATCCATTAACCTAGCTTAGGTAATTAATTACGTCTAGCACACTGCAAGTAAGCAGCTGGCCAGTATACGCTCGTACTGACACACACAGTTATAAGGATCATGATTCGTTTCTAGTTACTGCAGGGGAATCCAGTTCCCAGGTGAACCTTCTCCAAATCCCGCCTTAACTACTACATCATGATCCTTTTTCTCCAGGTGTAATTACCCCACGAACGCCCTATATACTACTGGGGTAGTGGGTAGCTGAGATCCTTCCTTCAAAGCCGAGAAGAAGAGGAAAAGGTAGACACCGGTAGATGACTAAGATTAGACTAGAAAGCTAGATGGGCACATGCAGAAAAATTGACCGTGACACTGTAGATAACTTATGATCACATTGTACAGTAGCCAATTTTTTTTATTTTTTGCGAGAATAACTTCGGATCTATTCATCAAGTGGCAAGGTAGTACAAAAAACACTAGAAATAAAAAATTGCATCTATGTCCGTAGACCACCTAGCGACGACTACTAGCATTAGAGTGAGCCAGTAGCCAATTTTGACAGACAGTACAACCAATGCCTAATTGTTCGTCAAAAATATAAATCTTAAATGGCCGGACGTCAGTGAAATTACATGCACTTTTTATCCTCCACTAAATTTGATAGACGAGCCAGTCAACAACAGGTGAAATCAGAGGCACTTTGATAGAGCAGGATGGAAGGAACTCAGGGAGGAGATACTGATTCCCCCACATAATGCACTTGTTTACAATAAACTAAGAGATCGAGACTCACCACCACCTAGCTCAGCAAGCAAAGGTGGGAGGAGGATCTCTCCGATCCCGGGCAACCCGAATCCCGATGCAAAGATCCACCACCGTTCGGCTATAAAACGGCACGCCTGAGGACCACCACTGCCATCACCACCACCACCTTCCCTTCGAGCTCGAGCCTAGCTATAGCACGCGCCACCTGTCCCGGCTGCTGGTGCTGGGTTGATCCTGCGCCATTCCGGCAGCAAGCGCGCGAGAGAGGGACTAGCCCTAGCTTGGTGACCATGGGCTCGGTGCTGCCGGAGATCGCCGCGGAGGGCAAGGGCATCCTCACGGACGCCTGGGACAGCAAGGGCCGTCCCGCGGCCCGCTCCACCACCGGCGGGTGGGGATGCGCTGCCATGATCCTAGGCGCGGAGCTGTTCGAGCGGATGACGACGCTGGGCATCGCGGTGAACCTGGTGCCGTACATGACCGGCACCATGCACCTCGGCAGCGCCGCAGCCGCCAACACAGTCACCAACTTCATCGGCACCTCCTTCATGCTCTGCCTCCTCGGCGGCTTCGTCGCCGACACCTACCTCGGCCGCTACCTCACCATCGCCGTCTTCTCCGCCGTCCAAGCCACCGTACGTCCATTGCCTCATCAGTGACAGTTGCATGCGCTCCTAGCAGCTAGTATTACGTACGTACTAACTAGCGTATTTCGATGGATGCAGGGTGTGATGGTACTGACAATCTCGACGGTTGCGCCGGGGCTGCGCCCGGCGACGTGCGGGGACGCGACGGGGCAGAGCCCCGACTGCGTTCCGGCGAACGGCACGCAGCTCGGGGTGCTGTACCTGGGGCTGTACATGACGGCGCTGGGGACAGGCGGGCTCAAGTCGAGCGTGTCCGGGTTCGGGTCGGACCAGTTCGACGAGTCCGACGACGGCGAGCGCAAGAAGATGATGCGCTTCTTCAACTGGTTCTACTTCTTCGTCAGCATCGGCGCGCTGCTCGCCGTCACCGTGCTGGTGTACGTGCAGGACAACATCGGCCGCCGCTGGGGATACGGCATCTGCGCCGTCGGCATCCTCTGCGGGCTCGGCGTGTTCCTGTGCGGCACCAAGATGTACCGGTTCAAGAAGCTCGTCGGGAGCCCGCTGACACAGGTCGCCGCCGTGACGACCGCCGCGTGGAGCAAGCGCACCTTGCCGCTTCCGTCCGACCCGAGCATGCTCTACGACGTCGACGATGCGGCCGCCGCCGGTGAGGACCTCAAGGGCAAGCAGAAGCTGCCCCACAGCAAGGAATGCCGGTAAGTACTTTATTAATCACTAGGCAGTCTCCTATCAACACTGACAAACTAAGCAGCAGAGAAATACGTCGTCCACTACCTCCATTTTATTATCCAGGAGCTCATCATCTAGTCCACGGCAACATTCGCATGTCTACCACTACTAGTCATATTCTTGTGTGGACCAACACGTAGTCTGCTACGATATGTTGGCTGTCATCATGATATGTAGAGCGACATTGTGCATAGCCAATGGCACTAATTTCAAGTTTGCAACTAGTACTAGTCAAATTTGAACCTCACACAAATGTGTACTTCTGTTGTGTTGATATTCAGTTTAGTGATGAAACTAATGGGATGTACATATATGCAGATTCCTAGACCATGCGGCCATCATCGACCGGGCAGAGGCGGCGTCGCCGGCGGAGGCGAGCAAGTGGGCGCTGTGCACGCGGACGGACGTGGAGGAGGTGAAGCAGGTGGTGCGCATGCTGCCGATCTGGGCGACCACCATCATGTTCTGGACCATCCACGCGCAGATGACCACCTTCGCCGTCGAGCAGGCCTCCCTCATGGACCGCGGCATCGGCGGCTCGGGGTTCCTCATCCCAGCGGGCTCCCTCACCGTCTTTCTCATCGGCTCCATCCTCCTCACCGTGCCCCTCTACGACCGCCTCATCGCGCCCGTGGCCCGCCGCATCACGGGCAATCCGCACGGCCTCTCCCCGCTCCAGCGCGTCTTCGTCGGCCTCTTCCTGTCCATCGTCGGCATGGCCGCGGCGGCGATCGTCGAGCGCCACCGCCTCACGTCGTCCACTCACGGGGTCACGCTCACGGTGTTCCTGCTCATGCCGCAGTTTCTGCTCGTCGGCGCCGGCGAGGCGTTCACGTACATGGGCCAGCTAGACTTCTTCCTGCGAGAGTGCCCCAAGGGGATGAAGACCATGAGCACGGGGCTATTCCTCAGCACCTGCGCGCTCGGCTTCTTCTTCAGCACGGTCACAGTAACCATCGTGCACAAGGTCACCGGCCACGGGCCACGGGGCAGCGGCGGCTGGCTCGCCGACAACCTCGACCAGGGGAGGCTCGACTACTTCTACTGGTTGCTCGCCGTCATGAGCGCCATCAATATCATCTTTTTCACGATGGCGGCAAGGGGCTACGTGTACAAGGAGAAGCGCTTGGCCGATGCCGGCATCGAGCTCGCCGACGAGGAGGCCATGATCGTCGGTCACTGATCGATGCATGCTACTTGCGGTTCTTCTTTTTCTCGCTTCTCTGGTGTGTATTGACTTGTTTTTGTGTGTATTCGGTGGCGTATGCATAATGTATATTGGCAAGGTAACCATACATACAGTTTGTTTGTACATGTGGGTACGTTTTCTTTTCCTTTCATTAAACGGGTTTGCTATTTCTCAATAGACTGAGAAATAGGTATAGCTCAATCGATGCTATAGCCTTCAGATTATGCGCGTCATGCTAATTTTTGTTTTTTAGTTTTTGGTCCTTGTTTCTCTTTTCTACTCTCTCCGTTGACAAATATAAAATGTTTTAAATATTTTAATATAAAATACATACCGGCTGAAATGAGCCAACGAACTCACCAAAACGTGTCTATATATATTCGATTCAAAAAAATAGATTAAAACATCTTACAGTTATGAACGTCGGATGTTGTAGCCTTCGGATTATGCACATGGCGCTAACTTTTTACGGTTCTTGTTTTTCTTTTCTACTCTTTCTGTTTCAAAATAAATGTCGTTGTTTTAGTTCAAAATAAACTTCCCTCACTATGCTAAACAATAGCTCTAACTGAGTCAAATTCCACAATTTCTGAGAATGATATGTTTTTTATTTTCCACTATGAAAACTTCTCCCAATTCCTAGTCTTTTCTTTTCAGACTTACCTGGTTCTGGTTGATCACCCACATTCATTCATTGTGAGTTCTGTTGTGGAATCAAATCATAGAGCTAGTGCAATTGAGATCTAGAGTCCCGTGCGTGAAACTAAAGAGAATTTTCAGTCCTCTGCTCTACCAAACAAAACCTAAAAGGACACTTTAAACTTGATTTGCCACAGCTAGACTGAAAACACTGCTTGTCATGGGCACATACGCTAATATCTTTTTTTGACCCGGTAATCCGCGTCGTGGTTTTAGTATTGTTTTTTGAGGAAGACGATTTGATCCCTAGGTTCTCTTTCATAACATGAATTTTCATGTCTTCATTAACGAAAGTTAAATGAGTCTTGCACTGCCTCAGAGAATAGTTTTTGGACATTGCCCTCTTAGCTACATGTTGTATGGAGCAAAGCTTAGATGGCCTAGCCCACCCTGATTCAAGTAGTAGACTTGTCACTGGTAGTCATGTATTTTCTAAAATTATGACATGCTTTCACTCGATATTCTTTTGATGATATGACATGCCCGTTGATTATGAGGTGTATGTGGTGAGTTGTCAATCTCAAATCTATTGGCTCAGTCTCTTGGAGATACTCATATGTGTGTGCGCACGTATATTCACATATGTGTGTGCGCACGCATGCGTGGGTGCGCACACACATGTCAAGATGATGCTTCTCAAAAAAGCTAGATGTTAGCACCCGGTAGACAGTTCGGAGTTTCCAGCCAAGGGGGCTATGCTTTTCTTTTTGGGAAATGCTTCTCCTCACTCGAAAGATAACTGGGTTTCATCCGCTGCCTCTGTTGCATGACGCATGTTCATGTTGTTGGGGAACGTTGCAGAAAACAAAAAATTTCCTACGGTTTCACCAAGATCCATCTAGGAGTTCATCTAGCAACGAGTGATCGGATTGCATCTTCATACCTTTGTAGATCACGCGCGGAAGCGTTCAAAGAACGGGGATGAGGAAGTCGTACTCGACGTGATCCAAATCACCGGAGATCCTGGCGCCGAACGGACGGCACCTCCGCGTTCAACACACGTACGGTCAGCGTGACGTCTCCTCCTTCTTGATCCAACAAGGGGGAAGGAGAGGTTGAGGAAGATGGCTCCAACAGCAGCACGACGGCGTGGTGGTGGTGGAGCTGCAGTACTCCGGCAGGGCTTCGCCAAGCACTATGTAGGAGGAGGATGTGTTGGAGAGGGAGAGGGAGGCACCAAAGGCGTGTTGTGAGAGGCCCTCCTTTCCCCACTATATATAGGGAGTCCAAGGGGGGGCGGCCCTAGGAGATCCAATCTCCTAGGGGGGGTGCGGCCAAGGGAGGAATCCCTCCTCCCCAAGGCACTTCGGAGGTGCCTTCCCCCTTTGGGACTCTTCCCTTCCTTATCCCTAGGCGCATGGGCCTCTTGGGGCTGGTGCCCTTGGCCCATGCAGGCCAAGGCGCACACCCCTACAGCCCATGTGCCCCCCCGGGATAGGTGGCCCCACCCAGTGGACCCCCGGAACCCTTCCGGTGGTCCCGGTACAATACCGGTGACCCCGAAACTTGTCCCGATGGCCGAAATAACACTTCCTATATATAATTCTTTACCTCCGGACCATTCCGGAACTCCTCGTGACGTCCGGGATCTCATCCGGGACTCCGAACAACATTCGGGTTACTGCATATACATATCCCTACAACCCTAGCGTCACCGAACCTTAAGTGTGTAGACCCTACGGGTTCGGGAGACATGTAGACATGACCGAGACGACTCTCCGGCCAATAACCAACAGCGGGATCTGGATACCCATGTTGGCTCCCACATGCTCCTCGATGATCTCATCGGATGAACCACGATGTCGAGGATTCAATCAATCCCGCATACAATTCCCTTCGTCAATCGGTATGTTACTTGCCCGAGATCCGATCGTCGGTATCCCAATACCTCGTTCAATCTCGTTACCGGCAAGTCACTTTACTCGTATCGTAATGCATAATCCCGTGACCAGACACTTGGTCACTTTGAGCTCATTATGATGATGCATTACCGAGTGGGCCCGGTGATACCTCTCTGTCATACGGAGTGACAAATCCCAGTCTTGATCCATGTCAACCCAACAAACACTTCCGGAGATGCCCGTAGTATACCTTTATAGTCACCCAGTTACGTTGTGACGTTTGGTATACCCAAAGCACTCCTACGGTATCCGGGAGTTACACGATCTCATAGTCTAAGGAAAAGATACTTGACATTGGAATAACTCTAGCAAACGAACTATACGATCTTATGCTATGTTTAGGATTGGGTCTTGTCCATCACATCATTCTTCTAATGATGTGATCTCGTTATCAATGACATCTAATGTCCATAGTCAGGAAACCATGACTATCTGTTGATCAACGAGCTAATCAACTAGAGGCTTACTAGGGACATGTTGGTGTCTATTATTCACACATGTATTACGATTTCCGAATAACACAATTATAACATGAATAAAGACAATTATCATGAACAAGGAAATATAATAATAATGCTTTTATTATTGCCTCTAGGGCATATTTCCAACACATGTAGGGGCCCACCTAATACTATAACACACAACCTTATCCTAGCAAATGTGGCTATCCACACGTTTCCCCTTCATCGAGTCTTCTTCTTCCTTGGAAACCCCCCTTCAATTTCTTCTCATCACTAGCCACGCGCCACACGTTGGATGTCACGAGACATTACCACGGTTGATGCCATCATTGACCAAGCAGGTGACCATGAAACATTGACCAACACTATCGTCGAGGTGTGTCAGTGTTGCACCACAACTTCCTGCCATTTAGGCATAGGCTGTGCCGCCACGCCCTCCAACGACAGAGTCTGCATGGCGGTGTCGCGACTGCAACGGTGATGGGGTTGTGACTGCAATGGTAGTGGTTTTGCGACTATAAGCCCCCCCCCCCCCCCCGGGGGGGGGGGGGGTCTTGTGAGTGCAAGGCAGTGGTGTTTTTGCGCAGCAACGACTGAAACGGTGGCCGTGTTTGTGCGGATGACTGCAACAACGATGAAACTGTGACCGCAATGGTTTTAGAATTTGGTGTTTTGCAACCGGGGCTATGTTTCTAAGACATTTGTGTTGTTGCAATAGTATGTAACAGGGGCCAATGTGTTTTGAAACATGTGTGATGTTACAATGGCGGCCACGATGCACTTTTGCAACATTGATCTTGTTTCAAAGGGTAAAACGGTTCAAGAGAGATTGCAACAATTCTCCTGCTTCAGAGAATCAAGCACAACACTAGCCTTGTTGCAAAAGCTGGCCTTCAGGCTGGAGAGACCAGACGGCTATTCGAGAATGCATCTAACGGCTGCCGAGGCGGTGGATCTATTTAGATTATCACCCGGCCGACAGCGCTGCCCTTTCTTTTCTTTTTTTCAAGATTAAATTTCGTTTTGCATATTTATAACTGGTGGGTTAGCAATACGTACGTGACAAAGAAAACAAAAACAAAAAAGAGCTACACGTGTATACACGGACACATGCATGCAGCACGGGCAGCCTCAGTGACCGACGATCATGGCCTCCTCGTCAGCGAGTTCTATGCCGGCATCGGCCATGCGTTTCTCCTTGTACACGTAGCCCCTGGCGGCGATCGTGAAGAAGACAATATTGATCGCGCTCATGACAGCGAGCAACCAGTAGAAGTAGTCGAGCCTCCCCTGGTCGATGTTGTTGGCGAGCCAGCCGTCGTTGCTCCCGTGGCCGGTGACCTTGTGCACGATGGTGACTATGAGCGTGCTGAAGAAAAAGCCGAGCGCGCAGGTGCTGAGGAACAGCCCCGTGCTCATGGTCTTCATCCCCTTGGGGCACTCGCGCAGGAAGAAGTCGAGCTGCCCCATGTACGTGAACGCCTCGCCGGCCCCGACGAGCAGGAACTGGGGCATGAGCAGGAACACCGTGAGCGTGACGCCGTCGGCGGACTCGGTGAGGCGGTACCGCTCGACGAGCGCGGCGGCGGCCATCCCGGCGATGGACAGGAAGAGGCCGACGAAGACGCGCTGGAGCGGGGAGAGGCCGTGCGGGTTGCCGGTGACGCGGCGGGCCACGGGGGCCACGAGGCGGTCGTAGAGGGGCACGGTGAGGAGGATGGAGCCGATGAGGAAGACGGTGAGCGAGCCCGCCGGGATGAGGAACCCCGAGCCGCCGATGGCGCGGTTCATGACGGACGCCTGCTCCACGGCGAAGGTGGTCATCTGCGCGTGGATGGTCCAGAACATGATGGTGGTGGCCCAGATGGGAAGCATGCGCACCACCTGCTTCACCTCCTCCACGTCCGTCCGCGTGCACAGCGTCCAGCTGCTCGCCTCCGCGGGCGACTCCCGGTCGACGACGGCTGCGTGGTCGAGGAATCTGCATTCGCACATCAAAAGCCATTAGCCAGTGTACATCAGTAGCGATTTAACAATGCCAGTTACTGAAGTAGTACTAATTGAGTGAGTCCACTGCGTTTTTAATTGAATCTTTGGGCTGACGAGATGCGTCCCGTTAAAACTGAGTCTACTTCTCGCGCGTCGATCTCCGTCCCGATTACTCCAGTACGTAGTACGTACGCGACTCGTGAGCACAAGCACACGAGACATATGATATGATATGATAATGCCCTTGGGACGATGCCAGGAGCCACTACTGGAACGTGTGCAAGCGTGTGGTTGAGCACTGCACCAAGTCACCAGCTATCTCGCACAAAAGTCGATGCTGATGCACGGAATCTTGCCAGTCTTGGAGGAGGTGTTCTCAGTGGAGTGACCTTTGGGCGTGGCAGCGAGCCCGTGAGCCGTGAGCCTGAGCAAAGCTGCATATTGTCATGTGGCTGGGCAGTGCCACCCGTGGGAGTTGGGCAGGCAACTGGCCGGCCACGAAAACTTACAAGGAACTAGCTCGCGACCACTCCACTTGGCTTTGGATCGGTCGATCTCGGCCGAACCCAAAAACGCGATGCATTGCACGTTTCTCTCGCAGGGAAGCTGCGAGATGCCTCTCACATAAAAGCAGTGGCTGTGGGCTGTGGCTCTTTCTTGCGCCGAAACTTTCCCTAAATTGACCCATCAAAGTTTCTATGTAACTTTCCGACTAAAAAAAAGTTTCTCTATCACGGTTAGAATTGTACCAAATCAATGACAATTAAGATGAATCAGAGTGAGTACAAGTTTTTTGCTGGTATATACAGTAGTACTCACTCTGATCCAAAATAAGTGTCATGATTTCAGTTTAAATTTGTAATAAAACTACCACACTTATTTTTGGATTGGAGGGAGTAATTTTTTTTCCGGGTATTTTTTTTCTAGCTAGCTTGTTAGCGATTCGTGGCCGGTCACGTAGCCTGCCTTATCTGATACGGCGAGCGGGGAACGTATCCGGCTGACAGCTACACGCTTGGACGTTGGAACTGAATATCTCATTTAAATCCCATCGATTAATCCCGGCTAGCTAGATTTCCGCAATACGCGATAGATGTGGCACGATCCATGGGGCCATGGCCGTGCACTGTCGCTCTACACTACACATCGTGTCCATGTCACGTATTAGTCACCGTGGGCCGGTGCCAACTCAATCGATCGCGTGCCCAAATTGTTAATAATTGGCAGGCCGGGCTTCGCCGCGACACACTACTGTACGTGTTGGCCCACACATGCGTGACATGAATGTACAGTAGATAGCCCAACACTAGCTTTGCTTGACACTTGCTTACAATCACTGGACACTGGACCATTGCCTAGTGTCTATTCTAGCTAGCTATTTCTGAACTAAGATCCAGGAAGTACTGTACTGTTCGGACTTGTATAAGCTAGATACGTGAAGCATTGCTACAACCCTTTTTTAGCCAAAACAAATGGGCCTGCATGTGTTGTGACCGGCTAGAGAGAGAGAGGGAGGCAGAGAGTTGTTTTGGTAAATGAAGAGACATTTATTTTATTTGTGGACAATGGGTAGGGATGTGAATGTCGCACTGGGCCATGCTAGTACCACCAATGATGAGCTCCCTGGCTGGATACTCAAATCTCAGTTTAATCCCATTTAAAGTAATGGGAGTATCAGACAACCTGGCCTGATACAACTTTGTCAGACGATTCATCTCCTAGAACTCGTCTAGCAGGTTAATTAGTTGTTAAAGCAGCAGACTAGGCAATTTAGGTACGAGGAGCGATGCTCTTGAGCGAATGCTTACCGGCACTCCTTGCTGTGGGGGAGCTTCAGCTTGCCCTTGAGGTCCTCGCCGGCGGCGGCCTTGTCGTCCACGTCGTAGAGCATGCTCGGGTCGGACGGCAGCGGCAGGGAGCGCTTCCTCCATGCCGCGGCCGTCACGGTGGCGACCTGAGTCAGCGGGCTGCCCACGAGCTTCTTGAACCGGTACTTCCGGGTGCCGGACAGGAACACGCCCAGCCCGCAGAGGATTCCCACGGCGACGACGCCGTAGCCCCACCGGCGGCCGACGTTGTCCTGCACGTACACCAGCACGGTGACGGCCAGCAGCGCGCCGATGCTGACGAAGAAGTAGAACCAGTTGAAGAAGCGCATCATCATCTTGCGCTCGCCGTCGTCGGACTCGTCGAACTGGTCCGACCCGAACCCGGACACGCTCGACTTGAGCCCGCCTGTCCCCAGCGCCGTCATGTACAGCCCCAGGTACAGCACGCCGAGCTGCGTCCCGTTCGCCGGCACGCAGTCGGGGCTCTGCCCCGTCGCGTCCCCGCACGCCGCCGGCCGCAGCCCCGGCGCCACCGTCGAGATCGTCAGTATCATCACGCCCTGCATCGATGTAGCTATGCAGGTCAGTACGGGGACAGATCCTAGGCGTGCAACTGTGGGTTATGTGCAAGTCACGTACGGTGGCTTGGACGGCGGAGAAGACGGCGATGGTGAGGTAGCGGCCGAGGTAGGAGTCGGCGATGAAGCCGCCGAGGAGGCAGAGCATGAAGGAGGTGCCGATGAAGTTGGTGACGGTGTTGGCGGAGGCGGCGCTGCCCAGGTGCATGGTGCCGGTCATGTACGGCACCAGGTTCACCGCGATGCCCAGCGTCGTCATCCGCTCGAACAGCTCCGCGCCTTCACCAAAACCAAGATCTCAGTTCTCCATTCGTCCCACACCCACACGATCGATCGAACAGCATCCCACGAAGCGGCCATGCAGCAAAACGACAGGGGCGCTCGTAAGATATACCTAGGATCATGGCGGCGCATCCCCACCCGCCGGTGGTGGCGCGGGCCGCGGGGCGGCCCTTGTAGTCCCAGGCGTCTGTCAGGGCGGCGCCCTGCTTGCCGGCCTCCGCCACGGTCTCCGGCAGCGCTTCCGAGCCCATCTCTGCCTCAAGATCAAGCCTCTCACGTGCTCGTGATGACAGGATCGAGCGAGCGGCCGGGGGGACAGGGAGTGCGGTGACGAGGAAGCTCGGGCTCGAGGGGGAGGTGATCAAGGATGCTGGTGGAGTGGTCCTGCGGGGTTGGGGGGCTTCTTTTATAGCGGGAAGCCGGTGGATCTCTGCCTCGGGATTCGGGCTGCATCTCACCTTTGCTTTCGTTGACGAGCTAAGTGTGATTAGTTTGTGGTTAATTAGTCGTTGTCTCCTTCTGCCACAAAAATAGCCACCGTATCCTGCCTCCCAGGGCTCTTTTTCACATGACTCTGGCACTCGTTAATTAATCGCTCAATTATTGGCTAGCTTGTTTTTTTTAATACAGTTCAGACGTAAGCGTTCATACATACAAGCGCATCGTCAGAAATTCTGAAATAATGCAAACACCAGAACTTAAACCTTGGTGGGCTGGAGATACCACTGCCCCTCTAACCATCCAACCACAGGTTGGTTTGCTTGTTCTATTTTCTTAAAAAAAAAGGTTTTTATCATTCATTTCACTACTACTCTGAATTGTGTACCCGCTACTCTGATTTGGCACTAGGAATTTTAACTGTTAAAAAATATCATTGCTTCGTTAGGGCATGTACAATGGACCAACATGCCAGCTCTCCCTCTATCTCACTACAATAAAGTTTGGGTCCCATTTGATCCCAACATTGTTCTTATTTTTCTGTAAAATTATTCGCTTGCTTACTCCTGACAAGTGGGGTCACACTTATCATTGTGAGAAAGAGAGAGGTGGCATGTGGGTCTAGAGGTATTTTTGTCATATAACATGGTCAACTGGTTTGACTTGACAATAAGAATGCCTAATGATATTTTTGAGTAAACATCTAATGATGGCATTTTTAAAATATTTAATAGCATTGTTGAGCAAGCATCTCACGGAACGATGACATTGAGCAGTTGTAACTTTAATGACAAAAATGAGTAATGAGACGTAACTAGTGGTATAAATGATAAAAATCCAAAAAAGAAAGCATGTTTTATTTTCCAAGAAGCTCAAACAAATCAGATCGGGAGTAGGCTATTGGCTGAGCAGGCGCCCGGGGAGCTAGCCTACCGTTAATAGTAGAGTCAACAATGACGAAAAATTCATTTTAGAGCTCGAGCTATATGGAGCTCGTTTTTGTAAAACATTCAAAACTAATGTTTCAGTTCTTAAAAAAAATCCAGTGTCATACAGACGTATACTGCATGCCTGCAAAAATTCACAACGAAATACATTGACATGCGGGCTACACAAAAAAGACAAATAGTTGACATTGGAAACGGCAAACAGTGTGTACTGTTCGTTTAGAAAACCAACGATTTTTTTGGTAGCCCCCGAATCAATGTCTTTTCTGATGAAACTATACAGAAGTGTAGTACACATTCATATGTCGGTGTGGAATTTTTTTCAGAATTTTTTGTAACTTTGAAACGTGAATTTTGAATGAAAAATGGGCTCCATGTAGCCCGAGCACCAACGCTTCACTCCAACAATAGGCCCTATCTGTAGTACCCCCCTTCGGTTTGGTTTATAAATTAGACACAGATTTTAGGTCTTTGATTTGGCTAATAAATTATGTATAATGTGTCACAAAAGTTATATAGTTAGAAACTTCATTTGAAACGATGTAAAAAGATACATGTACTCAGTACAAATACATATAAAAATTCAGATGTCTAGATGCACGTGTAATGTCAAAACAAGGTATCCATACGTTTACACACCTCTTACTTAAATTTATTTCATAAACTCCTATGATTATCTCACCACAACAGACCAGGTCTCTTTTTTTTTGAAAAGGAGGTTAAAACCCCAGCCTCTGCATCAATTGATGCATGCGGTCATCTTTATTTATTGTTTCACCAAGGTCTAACAAGTACATACATCAAGCCACCCGAAGCCACCACTCACACCTACAAAACTCGATAATGTGGAGTGCTCTCACTCCCCATATCTAAACCGGTGTTGTCGTCGATCCATCCACATAACGTATCGGAACGAACAGCCGGTGCAACAAACCTAAAACATACACCACATGCACACGTTTTACCGCCATCATCTGCGGACCACTGACCCATCTTCAGGAGAGAGATCTACATCATTCTTGCCAGTTCGTCCATCCGTCGACGCCACCACGGAGCCTAATGGCGTCACCGTCCCGCGCTTGTCCATCCAGACGCGAAGATTCTGAAAGATCTGTCGTGCGTAGCACCTGCCGACCAGGCATGACACAGCGTAGCACCTGTCGGCCAGGTGACATCTCCACCGAAGCTCCATGCAAGACGAAGCTGCTCTACCGCCCGCCTCTTTCTTCCAGCGCTGCTCCAAAACGATGCTCCCAAGAGAGAAATGGCACCGCAGTATCGCCATCGTAGGGTTTTCCCCGGAGCAGCACGAGTGGGTTGACAGTCATTGCACGACGATGCTTCATCAAGGTAACGGCGCAGAACACCGCCATCGCGTGCCATCGGCTCGGTTTTCACCGGAAACTATGGCTTCCAAACTCGCAACCAGAACTAGATGAAGGATCCCGAGATCCGACCATCCAGCCTCAGGCGGACCAGGTCCGACGGAGGAGATGGCCACCACCGCCGGTTGCACCGACCAGATCATATCTGATCAGAGGTGCCGCCAAGGCCCACCAGGCCCTCCACACCGCCGCCGATCCAAAGCCGGATGACGCTCCGCCGCAGCAAAAGTCTCCGCTGCCCGAGCAGACAAGCCGCCGCCCACCTCCGCCCGTGACCGGGCTGCCCAACGCGCAGTAGTCGCCGTCGCCCGCGACAGGGCCAGCTACCGCCGCCGCTGCCGCGACCAGATCTGTCGCGCCTCCGCACGTGCAAGGGCTCTGAACCACCCGTGAGACACAGGAGAGAGGAGGATCCCTGCCACCGCCGTCGGCCCCCGGGCACATCCCGACGGCGTCCTCCGGCGGCGGCGGGTTGAGGGAAGGTGGATTCGGGAGGAGCGGGGATGGCTAGGGCTGGGTACTCGCCAGGGTCGCCCGAGCAGGGGCAACGCGGGGGTAAAAGAAAAGGGAAATATAAATATAATGTTGTGTTGTACAAACAAAGTAAGGCCATACATGACGAACTATTTGTGTATGTATATACTTTTCACTCTGTCACTATTTCAAGTAATAGTTTTTGCCATGATAGGCTTATTTTGAACATATTACATTATAACTATGCACATTCATCATCCGATAATTTTTCACACAACATATTAGGTAGGAGATATCATGATGATGTATATTACCTCCACGTAAATTTGTAGCAGGCTGCAACACAGGCTACAAAAAATATTATGGATGGATCAGGCAGTGATAAAGTAGTAAATGCCAATAGCAAACTATTAAATGAGTTGGTTATAGATGGCATGACTATTGGGTAGAGCCCGCGGTTGGTATGTTGCTTTGAACCTAATGGCCATGTTATGATTATTATGATCTAATGGACATGATATGCTTAGGTATAGTTACCAGGAGCTAATGCTCATTATTTGTAGGTACAATTATGAAATTAAATGTCGGGATATGATTAAGTGCAATTATAAAGATCTAATGGGTGTAATTTATTCTATCGTAGCTTGCCACATAACTAGTTAAGGTTTTCAACTATGTAAAAGTTTCCAAAAATACTAAAACAACACACTTATCGGGGTGATGGCGGAGGCCCATCCGGGGCTCGGCGCGGTGGGGCTTGCAGCGGCGTGGCTCCAACCTCATGGTCAGCCTGGTCTTCCCGCGGCTCCGGACGAACATGCTCCGGCGACGGTTCGTCTACGATTGACTTGGGGTGAGCTCTCTCCATCTTCTATGATTTCAGCTACAGGCTCATCAGGCCGGGTTGGCTCCATGGTGCGGTGTGGGTGCGTGCGTGGCCTGCTGGAGGTGACAGGGGACTTCGGGAAGGGGGCAGGGTGCCCCCTTCGTGGCATCTGGCGACTGCTTTGGGTGGCTGCCGGAGTTCCCCTGGCCCAGATCTGGCCGCCGAGGACACCAATCCTGCCAAGGTGTCGGCTTTGGGGAGGAAGGGAGTCTTTTGCTCCATTCCGGTCGGCCGTGTCAGTTTTGGTTATCCATGGATGAGGGTGGGGCTTCGATGCCGTGGCGGCGGCCCGGTTTGTGGAAGCCAGGGTGCTCATGGGCGGAGCACGCGGCTCGGGCGCTGTCCGATCAGCATGGCCGTGTGGTAGGCATGTTGACCGGGGTGTGTCGTTCAATGGCGGCGTTGCGGTTGTTTGTAACCCAATCCGATGACGGTGAGTGTTGGCCGGGGTGGAAACCTGCTCTGTCTTGCCAGGCCAGCGACAACATTCTAGCGTCGTCCCCTTCTTGAAGGCACCGTCGGGGCACCTCATCTGTCACCTTGGTGCTCCGGGGGAAACCCTAATCCTTGGATTAGGCGGTGGCGACACTACGATGCCGTTACCTGATAACCCACAAGTATAGTGGATCGCAACACTTTTCGAGGGTAAAGTATTCAACCCAAATTTATTGATTCGACACAAGGGGAGCCAAAGAATATTCTCAAGTATTAGCAGCTGAGTTGTCAATTCAACCACACCTGGAAACTTAGTATCTGCAGCAAAGTATTTAGTAGCAAAGTAATATGACAGTAGTGGTAACGGTAGCAAAAGGTAACAGTAGTAAAAGTAATGTTTTTGGTATTTTGTAGTGATGATAGCAATAGCAACGGGAAAGTAAATAAGCGAAGAACAATATATGGAAAGCTCGTAGGCAATGGATCGGTGATGGAGAATTATGCCAGATGCGGTTCATCATGTAACAGTCATAACCTAGGGTGACACAGAACTAGCTCCAGTTCATCAATGTAATGTAGGCATGTATTCCAAATATAGTCATACATACTTATGGAAAAGAACTTGCATGACATCTTTTGTCCTACCCTCCCGTGGCAGCGGGGTCCTTACGGAAACTAAGGGATATTAAGGCCTCCTTTTAATAGAGTACCGGAACAAAGCATTAAAACATAGTGAATACATGAACTCCTCAAACTACGGTCATCACCGGTAAGTATCCCGATTATTGTCACTTCGGGGTTAACGGATCATAACACATAATAGGTGACTATAGACTTGCAAGATAGGATCAAGAACTCTCATATATTGATGAAAACATAATAGGTTCAGATCTGAAATCATGGCACTCGGGCCCTAGTGACAAGCATTAAGCATAGCAAAGTCATAGCAACATCAATCTCAGAACATAGTGGATACTAGGGATCAAACCTTAACAAAACTAACTTGATTACATGATAGATCCCATCCAACCCATTACCGTCCAGCAAGCCTACGATGGAATTACTCACGCACGGCGGTGAGCATCATGAAATTGGTGATGGAGGATGGTTGATGATGACGATGGTGACGGATTCCCCTCTCCAAAGCCCCGAACGGACTCCAGATCAGCCCTCCCGAGAGGTTTTAGGGCTTGACGGCGGCTCCGTATCGTACAACGCGATGAATCCTTTTCCCTGATTTTTTTCTTACCGAAACCAAATATATAGAGTTGGAGTTGAGGTCGGAGGAGCTCCAGGGGGGCCATGAGGTAGGGGGCGCGCCCTAGGGGGGCAGGCGCACCCCCACCCTCGTGGACAGGTGGTGGGCCCCCTGGCCTTCATCTTTTGCAAGGATTTTTTTATTATTTCCAAAAAGTTGTTCCGTGAAGTTTCAGGTCATTCGAGAACTTTTGTTTCTGCACATAAATAACACCATGGTAATTCTGCTGAAAACAGCGTCAGTCCAGGTTAGTTCCATTCAAATCATGCAAGTTAGAGTCCAAAACAAGGGCAAAAGTGTTTAGAAAAGTAGATACGACGGAGACGTATCAACTCCCCCAAGCTTAAACCTTTGCTTGTCCTCAAGCAATTCAGTTGACAAACTGAAAATGATAAAGAAAAACTTTTACAAACTCTGTTTGCTCTTGTTGTTGTAAATATGTAAAGCCAGCATTCAAGTTTTCAGCAAAGATTATAACTAACCACATTCGCAATAACGCTTAGGTCTCAAGTTTACTCATATCAATAGCATAATCAACTAGCGAGCAATAATAATAAACCTCGCATGACAACACTTTCTCAAAACAATCATAATATGATATAACAAGATGGTATCTCGCTAGCCCTTTCTGAGACCGCAAAACATAAATGCAGAGCACCTTTAAAGACCAAGGACTGACTAGACATTGTAATTCATGGTAAAAGAGATCCAGTCAAGTCATACTCAATGTAAACTAATAATAATGAATGCAAATGACAGCGGTGCTCTCCAACTGGTGCTTTTTAATAAGAGGATGATGACTCCGCATAAAAGTAAATAGATAGGCCCTTCACAGAGGGAAGCAGGGATTTGTAGAGGTGCTAGAGCTCGGTTTTGAAATAGAGGTGAATAATATTTTGAGCGGTATACTTTCATTGTCAACATAACAACCAAGAGATGGCGATATCTTCCATACTACACACATTATAGGCGGTTCCCAAAAAGAATAGTAAAGTTTATACTCCCCCTTCCACCAACAAGCATCAATCCATGGCTTGCTCGAAACAACGAGTGCCTCCAACTAACAAGAGTCTCAGGGGGAGTTTTCTTTGCAATTATTTTGATTTAGTTTGCATAAAGCATGGGACTGGGCATCCCGGTGACCAGCCACTTTCTCGTGAGTGAGGAGCGGAGTCCACTCCTCTTGAGAATAACCCGCCTAACATGGAAGATACAGACAGCCCTAATTGATACATGAGCTATTCGAGCATACAAAACAGGATATTTATTTGAAGGTTTAGAGTTTGGCACATACAAATTTACTTGAAACGGCAGGTAGATACCGTATATAGGTAGGTATAGTGGACTCATGTGGAGTAACTTTGGAGTTTAAGGGATTGAATGCATAAGCAGTATTCCCGCTTAGTACAGGTGAAGGCTAGCAAAAGACTGGGAAGCGACCAGCTAGAGAGCGACAACAATCATGAACATGCATTAAAATTAATCAACACCGAATGCAAGCATGAGTAGGATATAATCCAGCATGAACATAAATATCGTGAAGGCTATGTTGATTTTGTTTCAACTACATGCGTGAACATGTGCCAAGTCAAATCGCTTAAATCATTCAGAGGAGGATACCACCCTATCATACCACATCATAACCATTTCAATAGCATGTTGGCACGCAAGGTAAACCATTATAACTCATAGCTAATCAAGAATGGCACAAGAAACTATGATCTCTAGTTGTCATTGCAAACATGTTTATTCATAATAGGCTGAATCAGGAACGATGAACTAATCATATTTACAAAAAAAAAAGAGGTCGAGTTCATACCAGCCTTTCTTATCTCAGTCAGTCCATCATATATCGTCATAATTGCCTTTCACTTGCACGACCGAATGATGTGAATAATAATAATAGTGCACGTGCATTGGACTAAGCTGGAATCTGCAAGCATTCAATAAATAGGAGAAGACAAGGCAATATGGACTCTTTTATCAGATCAACAATAACGTATATAAGAGCCACTTCAACAATTTAATTATGGTCTTCTCCTATCGACCCCCAAAGAAAAGAAAAGAAATAAAACTATTTACACGGGAGAGCTCCCAACAAGTAAAAGAGGAACATGAAATCTTTTTTGGTTTTCTTTTTAATTACTACTACAAGCATGGAAAGTAAACTAATTAAAAGCTACAACTAATTTTTTTTGGTTTTTCTTAAGGTTTATCAAACACACAAGAAGAAAGCATAAAAAGGAAATTAAACTAGCATGGATGATACAATGAAAAAGTATGAGTACCGACATCTAGCAATGAGTGTGTGAACACAAATGTAATGTCGGTGGGAAATACGTACTCCCCCAAGCTTAGGCTTTTGTCCTAAGTTGGTCTATGGCCACGGCTGGCCCGACGGATATCCATAATAATAGCTGGGGTCATACTGAGATGCAGTGGCTATCGCCTCCTGAGCTGCAGCGTGGCGACGACCTCCGCTCTCCTCTCGTACTCATCTGCCTCCTCTCTGGTAATAACATATCTTCTTTTTGCCTGATGATTAAAGAAGGCAGGAGTAAGGAGAGTAATATGGACAGCACGACGTCTGTCAAAAATTAGTCGATACTGGAGAGGTGATTCATTCCTCTCGACAAACTGATGGTGAACCATAGCATTAAAGTCTAGGTAAGCAGGTGGTAATTCAATATCATCTTCGCGTATGGCTACACCAAGAAATTAGCTATGCGGGTTGCATAAATTCCTCCAAAGAAATCTCCATTAAATCTATTAAGATGCAGCCTACGTGCAACAATGGCTCCCAAATTATAAGATTTATCTCCTAACACAGCACTCTTAAGAATACTGAGGTCAGGGACACACATGTGATATGCCTCATCTTTATCATTAATGCATCTACCTATGAAGAGAGTAAAATAATGTATATCAGGAAAGTGAATGCTCCCTATGGTAGCTTGTGTAATATCTCTAGATTCTCTCACAGTTATGCTAGCAAGAAAATCTCTAAATTCAGATTTGCGAGGATCCCTTATACTACCCCATTATGGAAGTTTGCAAATAGTGGTAAAATCCTCTAAGTCCATAATGTAAGAATTTTCATAAAGATCAAATATGACAGTTGGAGAATTACGTGAAGATGAAAATTCAAACCTCCTCACAAAGGTACTAGTGAGATTGTGATACTGACTGCACTTCTCTTCCTCGAAGCTCACAAGATCAGCGTCACGCAAATATGCGTTGAATTCTTCCTTAATTCCCGCTCGATCGATAAAGTTTTCAGAAGGCCACTCACAAGGACGCACTGGAGCGTCTCTTGGTGGCTCTTCATTAGTATCACGCATTGCAAGCCTGGGTCCTTGCTTCCTTGAGGAACCACCTTGGAACATTTTCCTAAGCATTTTTCTTCCTTTGAAAAATTCTGAATTTTTTTAGTAACTTCAAAATAAAAGTAAACCAAACTCAATAATATTGATAGCAACTACTCCTACAAGTGCCTAGGGCCTATATCATGCATCAAAACTACTTTTGACCATATAAATTTGACATGCAAGCTCAAGAACAGGGTCACCTAAGCAGCAAAAATATGCAATGAATAAAGTACTAGAACAAAAACTAATTGGACCAATAGAGGAGTCACATACCAAGGAACAATCTCTCCAAGCAGTTTTGTGAGAGGTGCTTTGAGCAAGGAGATCAAAAATGGCAACAAAACGAGCTTGGACTCGGATTTGAGCTGGTTATTCGTGTTTGGGGGAGGAAGAAGGAGTGTGTGGGTGAAAGGATAAGTGGAGGAGGGCCACCGTGGGCCCACGAGGCAGGGGGGCACGCCCAGGGGGTAGGGCACGCCCTCCACCCTCGTGGGCAGGTGGTTGACCTCCCTGATGTGTTCTAAGTGCCAAATATTCTCAAATATTTCAGAAAAAAATCATATTTAATTTTAGAGTATTTGGAGAACTTTTATTTTTGAGGTATTTTTATATTGCATGGATAATCAGATAACAGACAGAAACATGCTATTTTTATTTTATTTAACTAGCAAAAATGCCCGTACGTTGCAACGGATGAATAAACTGTCATATGCATCTAGCCCATAATACATTAGCCGACAAAGTATTTGGTGGTTAGTTCTTTAAGGGCGACGCTACGCGTCCGCCGGCGGAAATTGCAAAATGATCCGCCGCCTCACTGCCCGTTGGATGGACACATTAATGACTCGGATCTACCAATGTAAGCAACCATCCTTTGCAACAAGAGTGGTGTTTCCGCAACAGTCTGCTTGTTGCAATCACCCGAGCGTGTTTTATTTTTATTTTTTGCAACATAGATCTTATTACAAGAATTTTTCGCAACAAAGATCAACCTTGCCTGTATTTTGTAATTTTCTGCAACAGAGATCGTGTTTAAGAATTTTTTTTTCACAACAAAGGTCTTGTTGCAGAATTTTAAAGATCACGCAACACGAGCATGTATTTTTTTTATTTTTTGAAACAAAGGTCTTGTTGCAATTTTTTTGCAACAAAGATCTTTTTGCAGAAAAAATTAAAGATCGATTGGCGTGCTACGCGTCGTCCATTGGATCTTTTTAAAAGATCTGCCGCCCCGCGGGCCGTCAAATCTGATGTAAACATGAGTCAAGGCCGTTCTTCACTTTTCCCACTTTTGCAACATAGGTTTTGTTGCGGAACTTTTTGCAACAGGCGTCATGTTGCAGAAAACATTTGTAACAAAGATTGTCTTGCAGAACTTTTTGTAGATTTTTCTTGCAAGAAGGATAGTGTTGCAGAGTTTTTTTGCAACAAAGATTATGTTGTAGAAAATTTTTGTCGGCATCGTCACAACGTCATGTTGCCACTGCAACATTCCCATGTTTCAGAAATATGGAGGTTGTTGCAAAATCATAAGGCATACAGTGGATGAGAGTAATCCACACGTGGTTGGCTCTCGAGGCTGTGTTGCCACTGCAACATTCCCCATGTTCCAAAAACATGAAGGATGTTGCAGAATCCTAATACATACAGTGGGTGGGATTAATACACACGTAGTTGGCTTCCGAGGGCGGTGGACGCGAGGCGTAGAATTTGTTGGTACACGTAGTCTGTCGGATCAACAGTGATCCAACGGCTCCACGCACAGCGGACGCGAGAGCGCGATCCCTCGGCTGAAAGGTAACGTTTCCCTTTAACAATCACTTTTTCATGTATGTATGCCTTGTATTGTTCCTCTACTGCATCGACTATCATTAAAAAAGATTAAAAGCTTCAGATGGAGAAAATGCTAGATTCTAACTCCTACTCTTCGTATGTCTACAACGGGTTCCAGTGGGTCAAGGGGGAGGCAGGGGCGGTCCTGAGATTTTAGGGGCCCGGGGCGAAACTAAATTTTGGGGCCCTTAATAATAAATCAATACATGTATATATAAAAATGTTTTTGGTGAACACTTGATATTTGTGTTATTGTGATCTTACAAGTATCCCTATATATATAGAAAATATATGAATGTCGTTATCAAAAGACATCTTTGGAAATATGAAGGCATGTTAATTATCAAGGTTACTAGAACGATGGAGCATAGTTATATGGTTTCAGATACAGAAGGTTCCAAGACAATGACTCCATGAATAGTGCTAAAAGAAATTTGATCAAAAAGCATAGTTGTTCTTGGACTGCTTAATGGTAAGATTATTATTCTATAAATAGCAGTGTCCAAGAAATTAAGATTAGAGGAGCAAATAAATAAAAATGATATGCAAAATATTCTTCATAGATTAGAAATCAAATCTGCAACCATGAAAAGTTACTCTTACTAGTTGTGCAAATTTATTGTGCCATCCTATAATTCAACCCAAAACTACTCGTCACGATTTGTGTCCAGAACATCATCCCGTTCTTAATCTATTTGAGATCTACACCCTAAAATCCTTGTTCCCAAACTGTAGAAGCATATCGGTCAGTGATACGTGCAGCGGAAGACATTGACCTGGCAGACAACGCTCAGATCCACAAACTACACGCCGTGCGCCACCGGCTCCGACGCGCAGCCATGTATCTTTGGGTCTCCTTCTCGAGCAAGCGTTAGGTTAACTGTGGCGATCTCATAGCTAGGCAAAAAGGGCAGCGCGTGCTAGTGGAATGTGCCGTGGCTCCTAGCCCCTGATCCTGACCGACGGTCCAGCTTTATTTAAGGGGATTAGACACTCCAGATAAATCAACGTAGCTATTACTTCTTGGGCTAGGTGGAGCGATCCAGTATAGGCCCAACTACCTTGGGCATTCAGCGATCGGAGAAGAATGAAAGCACTACGTGCGCTCGGCTGCATTTTCTCCACACAAAAAAACATGCGCTTGGCTGCACTACGTGCGTACGCTACAGGCTATACATACGTACCTGGGAGGGGGCCCCTCGATCGTGGGGGCCCGGGGCGGTCGCCCCTTCTGCCCCCCCCCCCTCAGGACCGGCCCTGGGGGGAGGGCATTTGCCCATCGGCACGGACTTTGGCGGAGACCTTGACACATCACACTTAGATGATTCCGCTCTTGACGATTGTGACGACGAGCTGATCAGCAGGTCGAGCCCTCGCTAGTTCCTCGTATCCCGTGAAATGCCTCCCTAGTGCACCGTCTATACACAATGGGTTGCCGAGACATGGATGTCGGTGGACATTGATCTGTCGCTCGCATCGTAACGTCCATCTCCTTGCCACGTCGGGAAGAAATGGGATCAATGGGGAAGGACCAGAGGAGGGAGGATGTATCGCGGGAGAGGTGGGTTGGCGGTGGATCAGTACGGACAAAAAATGGGCGTTTACTCAAGCAATAACATGTTTTCCGGGTACAAAGAAAACCTCTTCCTGTCCACCGCCAAGCATGCCCCGTTTAATTATGCGACCGATTTAATTGATGGTCTCTCTCCTAGTACATAGGTGGAGAGCCCATGCATGACCACAAGTACATTCGTTGCTAACCATGCATGTCCTCCCTAAATCTGAAGACTCTGCCAACCATATTTGTACACGACTTTAGCCATCTTTTGTGTGTGAGCGCGCATGTTTTGATCTCAGGTTAGATCAGCTTGGTGCTTTTTTTTTTCGAGAGTACGCCTAGATGTACCATAACTTTATAAAAGGCAGAATTTAGTTACAAGAAAACTATCACTCGATGCGAACAACGAGCGTAGCATGAACACCACACCCGGCAAGACCACAGACAAACACCCCCGCTAGACAAGCTACAATGCAAAAAGCCTATCCTAAACTGATACACAGCACCGCGTCTCTACCGACGCCAGACACCTCCGAAGACCACATTTCCGCAAAACTTCTCTTGTCGACGCACCATCCACCCTTAGCGCCTAAGAGAAAGTGGCAGATGAATGGCAGGACTCGATCCAATCTGGGAAGACACCGTCTTGGACTCACCGACAACAAACGTACATAGCGCCACCGAGGATCAGAAAAGGATAGCGGCGAACACCGGAGGAGAGCAACGAGGAGCCAGTCATGTCTCCAAACACAATGCTCCCAATAGAGGAGCGGCGTTGAGGACGCCGCCATCGTACCGATCCGAACATCGAATCTAGGCTTTCGCCCGGAGACATTCACCAACACCAAGAGCGCGAGGGATGAGGCAAACACGCACGACGATGCCTCCAAGGAGGGGAATGACATCCACAGGTGCCATCACCGCCGGCCCGGCAGAAGCCGTGCAAGATTTTCATCCGCGCGTCGCCCATCTCCACGCCTCCATGGGATTGGCAGTCCCTGCCAAGAAGACTCACACCGCCGCCACCGCAGCACTTGCCGATGTAGTTGCATAGCCGAGGACCGACGACCAACCACCCAGCAGGCAAACCGTGGCAACACCATCCACACCCAGCCTGCACAAGGGTCCGCAGCCAACCAGCACCTCCGGCCAGGTCCAGGACTGCCCGCGACGGCCGTCGCCCACTCCAAGGGACGGCCTTGCGACGATCAGACCCGCCTCTCCATGGAAAAATCCCAGGCCGGCACCACCAGGAAAGCACCACCGCTCGCCACGCCGCACAGGGATGACCGACCGCTCGCTGCTCGCAAGACTCCATCTTGGCCGAGCCATCGCAGCGCCGCCACCAACCTGCCCGTGGGAACCCAGCACCGACTCCCGCTGGCGCCGCCGCCACCAGAACGAGCCACCTCTCCGCTGCCAGACCCCGACAGGCCCTCCGCATCACCACCTCACCTGCCGTGCATAGGCCATAAGCCCTCACCTCCGGCCAGCGCAGATCTGGCCTAGCTCGAGTGCCGCTGCGGCGAGGAGCACCAAGCCGCCACCGGCCTGCGCACTCCGCTGCGATACGCCATCACCCGCCAGCTGCGCCGGGCCTCTCCCCCTCCAGCCAGAGCCCACCACTGAGCCATGACGAGTCGACCAAGGAGACACCTCGCGAGCCTCGTTGGATCGAACCCCGCACGACCGGACCAGCAGGAAGACCATCGCGTGCTCGACCCCGCCACCACCATGCGCCGGATCCGGGCTGAGCAGCCCCGGATCCACTCCCCGACGCCGGCAAAGTGGCCCACCGTACCGGATCTCGCAGCGCCGCCGAAAAGGTCCCCCGCTAGCTGACGAGCGCCGACGCAAAGGAGCCCCGCCGCCACCATCCCTGGGGCACGCGCGGCTTCGCCGGCGTCCTCTCCGGCAGCGGCGAAGCGGATGGGTGTGTGCGGGGGTGGGCTGGCGGCGGCGCGACAAGGCTGCCCCCGAGCCGCCAGAGGAGGCGGCGCGGGGGAGGGGAAAGGGGGGCCGAGTATTCAGGTATGAGAACCACCTCCCTAATACGGTGCTTTTCTTTTGGCTTGCCTTGTTACGTTGCCGTGTACCAGGCGGCCCGACCATGCATCGACGGGAAAGCTCCCTAGTGTGGCCCTGCTTGGCCGCTGCCGCCTTGTATACAAGGCCGTCTTGTATACACATACGTCTTTTGTATGCATGGCAGCCCACAAATCAAAGCACGTCCAGCCACAATCTACCCTTTCCAATCAAGGCGCATCCTCTGTTTAATGAGATTCCAATCAATTTATTACGCTACTTGTTGATATTTTAGCCAACTTGCGATCATATATAAATTGATGGGATTTGATTTAAGAAATCAAGGTGGGACTATTTAATTGAGAATATTCATGCATCCTCTGTCTTTATCTTATTTATATATATATCTCTTTTACAATAACAAACATGTAAGCGTTTAGCTGGTTATCAGTATCAAGACAAGACTTGTGTATGAGGTTGCAAGTTTGATTCTTGAAAATGCACAATTTTTTTAGCTGATTAGTTGTTACGGGAGAAGGCAGAAAACAACGTGGCTTTGTTGGGCCGTTAGCCTGGGTGTAGGCTCTAGGCTGAGTCCCAGGTGAGCGTGGCCTAAACAGAAACTTACGGGAGCAACTTGGCCCAACGAAGTGACGGACGAAAATTAAAAATTTAGTACCACCTCAGATATAGTAATAAAAATTCTAAAATAATATTGGGTGAACGGATGAAAATATTGGAGAAACGCACTTTGCTTTATTAGTAGGTATAGATATGGATATAAATAACAGAAAGTAAAAGGAGGATACAGAAGGTTGTGCCTTCTAGTTTCATCCATCTCATGATCATCAAAAGAAATTCACTAACAAGGTTGATCAAATCTTGTTAACGAACTCATTTCGAATAACATGGAACCGGAAAAATTTCAAATACTACTATGTTACCTCAACGGGATATGCACATCCCCAATAATAAGAATATCATATTTCTTCTTGACAGTAGGAAGAGCAAATTCAAGACCTCCAAATATAATCGATGGAATTTTTCCAATAGAGTTGATACTATGAACTTGAGGTTGTTTCCTCGGAAAGTGTACCGTGTGCTCATTACAATTAACATGAAAAGTGACATTGCCTTTAGTGCAATCAATAACAGCCCCTGCAGTATTCAAAAAGGGCTTCCAAGAATAATAGACATACTATCATCCTCGGGAATATCAAGAATAATAAAGTCCGTTAAATAGTAACGTTTGCAACTACAACAGGCACATCCTCACAAATACCGACAGGTATAGCAGTTGATTTATCAGCCATTTGCAAAGATATTTCAGTAGATGTCAATTTATTCAAATCAAGTCTACGATATAAAGAGATAGGCATAACACTAACACCGGCTCCAAGATCACATAAAGCAGTTTTAACATAGTTTATTTTAATAGAGCATGGTATAGTTGGTACACCGAGATCTCCAAGTTTCTTTGGTATTCCACCCTTAAAAGTATAATTAGCAAGCATGGTGGAAATTTCAGCTTCCGGTATCTTTATCTTATTTGTAACAATATCTTTCATATACTTAGCATAAGGATTCATTTTGAGCATATCGGTTAATCGCATACGCAAAAAGATAGGTCTAATCATTTCAGCAAAGCGCTCAAAATCCTCATTATCCTTTTTCTTGGATGGTTTGGGAGGAAAAGGCATGGTTTTCTGAACCCATGGTTCTCTTTCTTTACCATGTTTCCTAGCAACAAAGTCTTTCTTATCATAACGTTGATTCTTTGATTGTGGGTTATCAAGATCAACAGCAGGTTCAATTTCTATATCATTATCATTACTAGGTTGAGCATCATCATGAACATTATTATTAGCATTATCACTAGTTTCAGGTTCATTACCAGATTGTGTTTCAGCATCAGAAATAGAAATGTCATTTGGATTCTCAGGTGGTTCAATAACAGGTTCACTAGAAGCATGCAAAGTCCTATCATTTTTTTCTTCCTTTTAGAAGGACTAGGTGCATCTACATTATTTTTCTAAGAATCTTGCTCAATTCTCTTAGGATGGCCTTCAGGATACAAAGGTTCCTGAGTCATTCTACCACCTCTAGTCATAACTCTAACAGCATTATCATTATTCTTACTATTAAATTCATTGAGCAAATCATTTTGAGCTTTAAGTACTTGTTCTACTTGAGTGGTAACCATAGAAGTATGTTTACTAATAAGTTTAAGTTCACCTTTGACATTAGCCATATAATCACCCAAGTGTGTTCAAGCATATTTGAATTGTATTTCAATTGTCTATCAAAATAAGTATTAAAATCTTCTTGCTTAGCCATAAATTTATCAAACTCATCTAAGCATGGGCTAGCAAACTTAGTAAATGGGATTTTAGCTTTATCATATCTATAGAGAGAATTTACCTTTACTACCTGTGTCGGGTTATCAAGACCATGAGTTTCTTCAATAGGTAAAGGATTAAGATCATATGTTTCTTCAATAGGCGGTAAATTAAGACCATGTATTTCTTCAATAGAAGGTAAATTCTTAACATCTTCAACTTTAATACCTTTTTCTTTCATAGATTTCTTTGCCTCTTGCATATTTTCAGGACTGAGAAATAGAATACCCCTCTTCTTCAGAGTTGGTTCAGGAATAGGCTCAGGAATTGGCTCCGGAGGTGTCCAATTATTTTCATTTGTCAACATATTATTCAATAGAATTTCAGCTTCGTCCGGTGTTCTTTCCCTGAAAACAGAACCAGCACAACTATCCAGGTAATCTCTGGAGGCATCGGTTAGTCCATTATAAAAGATATCAAGTATTTTATTTTTCTTAAGAGGATGATCATGCAAAGCATTAAGTAATTGGAGAAGCCTCCCCCAAGCTTGTGGGAGACTCTCTTCTTCAATTTGCACAAAATTATATATATCCCTTAAAACAGCTTGTTTCTTATGAGCAGGGAAATATTTAGCAGACAAGTAATAAATCATATCCTGGGGACTACGCACACAACCAGGATCAAGAGAATTAAACCATATCTTAGCATCACCCTGTAACGAGAACGGAAATATTTTAAGGATATAAAAGTGGCGAGTTCTCTCATCATTAGTGCACAGGGTAGCTATATCATTTAATTTAGTAAGATGTGTCACAACAGTTTCAGATTCATAGCCATGAAAAGGATCAGATTCAACCAAAGTAATTATATCAGGATCAACAGAGAATTCATAGTCCTTATCAGTAGCACAGATAGGTGAAGTAGCAAAAGCAGAGTCAGGTTTCATCCTAGCATTTAGAGATTGCTTATTCCATTTAGCTAATAACCTCTTAAGTTCGTATCTATCTTTGCAAGATAAAATAGCTAAAGAAGCTTCTTTATCAAAAACATAACCCTCAGGAATAACAGGCAAGTCTTCATCATCAATTTCATCAGTATTATCAGATTCAATATTTTCAATCTCTCTAGCCCTAGCAAGTTGTTCATCAAGAAATTCACCAAGTGGCCCAGTAGTATCAAGCATAGAAGTAGTTTCATCATAAGTATCATGTATAGCAGAAGTAGCATCATCAATAACATGCGACATATCAGAACGAATAGCAGAAGCAGGTTTAGGTTTCGCAAGCTTACTTAAAACAGAAGGTGAATCAAGTGCAGAGCTAGATGGCAGTTCCTTACCTCCCCTCGTAGTTGAGGGATAAATCTTGGTTCTTGGATCTTTCAAGTTCTTCATAATGATAAGCAGATATAAATCTCAAGTGACTCAAAGAATAGAGCTATGCTCCCCGGCAAAGGCGTCAGAAAATAGTCTTGATAACCCACAAGTATAGGGGATCGCAATAGTTTTCGAGGGTAAAGTATTCAACCCAAATTTATTGATTCGACACAAGGGGAGCCAAAGAATATTCTCAAGTATTAGCAGCTGAGTTGTCAAATCAACCACACCTGGAAACTTAGTATCTGCAGCAAAGTATTTAGTAGCAAAGTAATATGACAGTAGTGGTAACGGTAGTAAAAGGTAACAGTAGTAAAAGTAAAGTTTTTGGTATTTTGTAGTGATGATAGCAATAGCAACGGGAAAGTAAATAAGCGAAGAACAATATATGGAAAGCTCGTAGGCAATGGATCGGTGATGGAGAATTATGCCGGATGCGGTTCATCATATAACAGTCATAACCTAGGGTGACACAGAACTAGCTCCAGTTCATCAATGTAATGTAGGCATGTATTCCGAATATAGTCATACGTGCTTATGGAAAAGAACTTGCATGGCATCTTTTGTCCTACCCTCCCGTGGCAGCGGGGTCCTTACGGAAACTAAGGGATATTAAGGCCTCCTTTTAATAGAGTACCGGAACAAAGCATTAACACATAGTGAATACATGAACTCCTCAAACTACGGTCATCACCGGTAAGTATCCCTATTATTGTCACTTCGGGGTTAACGGATCATAACACATAATAGGTGACTATAGACTTGCAAGATAGGATCGAGAACTCTCATATATTGATGAAAACATAATAGGTTCAGATCTGAAATCATGGCACTCGGGCCCTAGTGACAAGCATTAAGCATAGCAAAGTCATAGCAACATCAATCTCAGAACATAGTGGATACTAGGGATCAAACCCTAACAAAACTAACTCGATTACATGATAGATCCCATCCAACCCATCACCGTCCAGCAAGCCTACGATGGAATTACTCACGCACAGCGGTGAGCATCATGAAATTGGTGATGAAGGATGGTTGATGTTGATGATGGTGACGGATTCCCCTCTCCGGAGCCCCGAACAGACTCCAGATCAGCCCTCCCGAGAGGTTTTAGGGCTTGGCGGCGGCTCCGTATCGTAAGACGCGATGAATTCTTCTCTCTGATTTTTTCTCCCCGAAACACAATATATAGAGTTGGAGTTGGAGTCTGAGGATCTCCAGGGGGCCCACGAGGTAGGGGGCGTGCCCTAGGGGGGCAGGCGCGCCTCCACCCTCGTGGTCAGGTGGTGGGCCCCCTGGCCTTCATCTTTTGCAGGTATTTTTTATATTTTCCAAAAATTTGCTCCGTGAAGTTTCAGGTCATTCTGAGAACGTTTGTTTCTGCACATAAATAACACCATGGTAATTCTGCTGAAAACAGTGTCAGTCTGGGTTAGTTCCATTCAAATCATGCAAGTTAGAGTCCAAAACAAGGGCAAAAGTGTTTGGAAAAGTAGATACGACGGAGACGTATCATTACCTTGCAGAAGACGCCGCCTTGTAGCCCATTGTTCGTCATACAGGGCTTCCCCTCTTCGCGGTGGCTCTCCCAACGTTGAGGGCCCCGACGACTTCGTAGTAGTGCTTAGGTTTCATCTGATGTTTGTTAGGAGTTTTTTGGGGTGGTGTTGCTGTTTTCAGCGTCCTTGTATCCAGCCTAGTGTGTGTGTGTGTGTGTGTGTGTGTGTTTGTATCGGCTGGTTTCGGCTTGTTCGATGATGGTTGCTTTATATATAAAGCGGGGGAACCCTTTTTCGTCAAACAACACGCCTATAATATAATATGATCCAACACAGTGATTGAAAAAAGATTACTAAAGTATGAAACAATTGCTTGGCTTGTCATCGGGGTTGTGTATGATGAGAGTATTCTTGTGTGATGAAAATGAAACATGACTAAAATATATGATTTTGTAGGGATGAACTTTCTTTGGCCATGTTATTTTGAGAAGACATAATTGCTTAGTTAGTATGCTTGAAGTATTATCATTTTTATGTCAATATGAACTTTTGTCTTGAATCTTTCGGATCTAAATATTCATACCACAATTAAGAAGAGTTGCATTGAAATTATGCCAACTACCATTCCACATCAAAAATTATTTCTTTTATCATTTACCTACTCGAGGACGAGCAGGAATTAAGCTTGGGAATGCTTGATACGTCTCCAACATATCTATAATTTTTGATTGCTTCATGCTATTTATCTACTGTTTTGGGCAATATTGGGCTTTATTATCCACTTTTATATTACTTTTGGGACTAACCTATTAACCGGAGGCCCAGCCCAGATTTGTTGTTTTATGCCTATTTCAGTGTTTCGAAGAAAAGGAATATCAAACGGAGTCGAAACGGAACGAAATCAACTGGAGAAGTTATTTTTGGAAAGAAACCTACCGGATAGACTTGGACCCTACGTTAGAAGATGAAGGAGGTGCTCACGAGGGTAGGGGGCGCGCCCCCTGCCTCGTGGCACCCCCTTCGGTCCACCGACGTACTCCTTTCACCCATATATACCTACGTATCGTAAAACTTCCAGAACAGAGATTAGATCGGGAGTTCCGCCGCCAGAAGCCTCCGTAGCCACCGAAAACCAATCTAGACCCATTCCGGCACCCTACCGGAGGGGGAAATCCTTCTCCGGTGGCCATCTTCATCATCCCGGCGCTCTCCATGACGAGGAGGGAGTAGTTCTCCCTCAGGGCTGAGGGTATGTACCAGTAGCTATGTGTTTGATCTCTCTCTCTCTCTCGTGTTCTTGATTTGGCACGATCTTGATGTATCGCGAGCTTTGCTATTATATTTGGATCTTATGTTTCTCCTCCCCCTCTACTCTCTTGTAATGGATTGAGTTTCCCCTTTGAAGTAATCTTATCGGATTGAGTCTTTAAAGATTTGAGAACACTTGATGTATGTCTTGCCGTGCGTATCTGTGGTGACAACGGGATACCACGTGATTCACTTGATGTATGTTTTGGTGACCAACTTGCAGGTTCCTCCCATGAACCTATGCATAGGGGTTGGCACACGTTTTCGTCGTGATTCTCCGGTAGAAACTTTGGGGCACTCTTTGAGAGATTGTGTGATGCATATCGTATAATCATACCCACGGATACTTGAGGTGACATTGGAGTATCTATGTGACATTAGGGTTTTGGTTGATTTGTGTCTTAAGGTGTTATTCTAGTACGAACTCTAGGGCTGTTTGTGACACCTATAGGAATAGCCCAACGGATTGATTGGAAAGAATAACTTTGAAGTGGTTTCGTACCCAACCATAATCTCTTTGTTTGTTCTCCGCTATTAGTGACTTTGTAGTGACTCTTTGTTGCATGTTGAGGGATTGTTATGTGATCCAATTATGTTAGTATTGTTGAGGGAACTTGCACTAGAGAAAGTATGAACCCTAGGCCTTGTTTTCTATCATTGCAATACCGTTTACGCTCACTTTTATCATTAGTTACCTTGCTGTTTTTATATTTTTAGATTACAAATACCTTTATCTACTATCCATATACCACTTGTATCACCATCTCTTCGCCGAACTAGTGCACCTATACAATTTACCATTGTATTGGGTGTGTTGGAGACACAAGAGACTCTTTGTTATTTGGTTGCAGGGTTGCTTGAGAGAGACCATCTTCATCCTACGCCTCCTATGGATTGATAAACCTTAGGTCATCCACTTGAGGGAAATTTGCTACTGTCCTACAAACCTCTGCACTTGGAGGCCCAACAACGTCTACAAGAAGAAGGTTGTGTAGTAGACATCAATGTCCTAGACAAAAAACAAGTAGTTCGTATATATTTATGTCGTTGTGAGCTGAAATGCTTGTTTTTTGCCGAGGACATGTAAATGCATATTTTGACAATCCCTCTGTTGGATCATCTTATTACATTAGATAGATGCTCCACCATTTATTTCATAATTTTTAATAACTTTTAAACCGTCAAAAGCTTAGCGAGACTAAACAAGTTTTGTAGCAAGCTATGATAGACACAGTTGCGTGTGTGTGTGTGTGGGGGGGGGGGGTACACTAAATCAATGGCGGATGTTCTGCTTTTTGTTCGGTGATCTCTCTCATTTGTATAATGCATCATTATTTTACCATATATTAAGAAACATCACAGTACACCAACAAAAATATGCAGGGCCATATCTAGAAGAGTGGCATTTTAGGTATAGTTGTTAGTAAGTGCACCTAGTGCCCCCTAGTGGGTTTTGGATGATTAGAGGCAAAATCATTAAGGGACTAATATGTTTGTGAGTACACATATCAAAGTACCTAAGGATATGGTTTAACCATTGGGTTATGACCCCTAAAAATGTTGTTAGAACATTGAAGTTCTAGGAATGCCCATTGAGGAATTGGAAGTTGTTGTGTAGACTTTTGTTACCGGTTTCTCTATTTATTCATTGAGTCGTAGGGCAAACCATATTATCAAGGGGGTCTTAGAGAAGCAAGATTGAAATCTTCGTGTAGTGCTCAATTATAACCTATGGGACACCAAGGTTAAGTTCCACTCTAAGGAGTTGGATGTATTGCCCCGCATGACAGTCCCGGGTGTTCAAATTTCTAATTGTTGCCATGTGTTGGCTTCTGGATGGGTGTGTCCCTACAATGGCCATATCTAGCCATCATTGTGTCTAAGCCCCTGACTATAAATAACCCCCTATGTCAATCAGTTGTGCTTTATTGCACCATGACAAAATTGACAAGTGTTGTCTAGGGAACCTCTCCTCGCACTTGTTGAGTAATCTTAAGCTAGAAAAAACCCGGAGCCTAAAGTAAACTATGATTGAGTATCACCGAAGAATTTGACCGAGGCTAGCTTGGACTTGTCTCTATGCATCCTCTAGTTAGTTACGCAACGTTCAAGAGCATACACCATGTGGATTAGCCGAAGAACAAGTTTTTACCGGTCTGGTGACCATTCCAAGATCTACCACGAGTGTTGGGCGAGCTCTGAAGAACTTACTTGAACTACTTAGGGTGAAGATTTGTGTGTTTTACAGCAAAGTACTTAGCCTCATCACCCTACACGTAGATATGCCATCAACTTGAAATGGTGTAAACGCATAACTCTTTCTTTGCCAAGCAACATGTTCTAATTCCTCACAACTCATTACTTACTGTTTTCCTCTGAGTTCCATAGAATTTTCCCTTCCTCCTTTGTCTATGATTACTGGGGGGACTTCTGAGTAATTACTTTTATTTTTGGCTGCTTATTTTTGTTAAGTGTTGTACTTTGTTTACTCCGTGAAGACTTTGTTACTGCATAGCTTGTGAAATTACTCACACCTGTTGTGTGTTAGTTTTTGTTCATGTGATAGCTTGTATTTTGTTATTCTGTTTAGTTAGTAGTTTTGTGTTGCATTCTTCTAAGTCTTCTAGTATTTCAGCTAGATTCTCGCATTTTTGCTCCATTGCTATCATGTTATTTTTCAATTTATCAAAGAATTTTCATTTTTTGAAATTTTTGTTAAAATTTCCCATTCACCTCACTCTCGTGGGATAACTTTGGTTCTACATTACTGTTTTTCAAAATTAAGCATTTACTTTGCTTTTCAGGCAAAATAGTTTGCAGATAGATTGTGCAACTCTAGATTTGAGAATGTGCAATTTGATATAGTGAGAAAATAAGAATCACAAGGAGTTGGATATTGTAATATTAGAATATATTTATTTAAGTATAACACCATTGCTTTATTGAAATTGGTAAAAGAAATCCCACGGGCAATTAGTTTAACATTTCGGGGCAACATATGCTACTTTCCCCTTTACAAAATATAAGGCTCATATATAAATTAGTCGTAAGCCACTATCCTAAGTTTGGCCAAGTTTACAGAAAAATATTAATATAAACCATACCAAATAAATACATTATATATGGATAGATCTCAGGTATCTATTTCATATATTGTACTCACCGATTTTTTCTCCCTCGATAAACTTGATTAAACTTATAATTTTTGACTTAAGACAAAAAAATGTACTACCTCTGTAAACTAACATAAAACCTTTTAGATTAGAGGGAGTACTCCATATATTGTGTGAATGAGGGAGTGTACGTCGCAACAAACAATAATTAAAAGGTGTAAAGGTGGCATGAAGAAAGATCTAAACTTTAATCCAAGATTCCTTTTTGCTCGATCTATCAGTGCAACAGGTGAACTTTGGATCTGTCCTCGACTAGCTTGTCAAGCAAGTGGTATATGCGTCCATGAGTGACAATGTTTCTTCTGCTATAGATACAAACAAAGGTGTCAATTGCTGATGGACAGCAGCTACGACCTAGCTAGTTCCTACAACGGCGACACCCGTTGACATGGCGACTCTCAGAACCCATCAATTTTTCTCGTGGATTATCTCCTCCAGTAGTCGGCTGTTGGTGTTGATCATTCATACTGCAGAGGTCCGAGAGTAACTTTTACTAGTAAACCAATATTCTTTTTTTTGTGGGAGGGTGCAATATTCATATATTTACTCATGACTCGTCATAGTATTTACATTATCTCTTCTTGCGTAGGATACAAATACACATTATTTGTTAGACAAAGTTTTCTCATGTGTGCCACAAATACCCATGTAATCTTGTTAGTTCCCGAAAGTTGATCCTAGCATTGTGTGCTTTCCCTTTTTCCATTTTGTAAGATTTGAAGATGTTTGTTACTTTGCTTTTAATAAAATTGGATGTGTGCATGGTACGATGTAGTGGTCAGGGAGAACCCTCGTTTAAAAAAAAGAAATGATGCAAATACCCATGATTTTCTTATACAAAATTTCAAGTTATGACGTCTCAACATTTCTCTACTATTTAGAAATCACATCTTACTCCAAAATCTACAGTAATTTCAGACAATATGAGATGTGAATGTTATAGTTTAGCGATGTAGGATGACGCGAATAGCCATGATTTTCTTATACGAAGTTTCTAGTTATTATATTCTACGAAAGAGGGGAGACATTCTGGGATTTTATTATATTTTACGAAAGAGGGGAGACCTCCTGGGCTTTTGCATGGACTGGTGCACACAATCTTTTATTGTTTATTTCAAGGTTCATCATCCGAACATCATAAAATGAACAAAAATACTATCGCACATGGTTGCACCAAGGCAAGTAAAAGAGAGTAAAAAGGAAAGATGCGAGATGAGCCTCATGCATCACAAATCCTACTAATAGATCGTCAACCAAATTGGTTGAACAAATCCCGAGAGACCATCTTCCATCGACACCCAAAGACCATGGGCGCTTGACAAAGTTTCTGGTTATGACGTCTCAGCATTTCTCTAAATTTATTTAGAAATAACATTTTATTCAAAATTCTCTTTTCCTTCATTAAATGATTGAGGCCTTTGGATTCGTCTTTCGAAAAAGTTTGCCGACGGATCATGTGTCTTTTTTCTTTATGAAAATTAGACACCCCGCGTGTTGCTGCTGGAATCGATTGATGAAATTTTGGCTTAATAACATGAGAACCAAAATTGAAAATACATATGACTTGTACTACTCCCTCCATTTCACAATGTAGTGCCTATAGATTTTTCTGAAAGTCAAACTTTGCCAACTTTGACCAAGTTTATAGAGAAAACTGTATACATCTACAATACCAAACATGCACATTTCGAAAATATAACTCATGATATATCCAATGATATGCATTTGGTATTCTAAATGTACCTATTTTTCTCTATAAATATGGTCAAACTTTGTAATGTTTGACTTTTGGAAAAATCTATAGGCACTATATTATGGAACGGATGGAGTATTTGATTATGTATAGCTGTAACAATACTCACCGAACATAAGTAGAATAATTGAATGAAAATCTTTTTTCATGCATGGTTGAATAATGTAGTGGGGTTTTTCTCATGCATGGTTGGATGTCGATGTGAGCCTTATCCCATTCATAATTGCATGATGAGGTGACATGCTTGTATGTTGAGACAAACAACTTACTAATGCTAATAAATCTATTAGTTATATGGGATTAGCAGATAGAGGCAATAAGAGCATCTCCAGCCGCGCCCCCAACAGGCCCCCCAGGCCCCTTTTTCGGCGACGGCGTTCAAAAAACGGTCCAGTCACGCCCCCAGAAGCCCATTTTTCGCCGGTCAAGCACGAAACTGGCGCTGGCGGACCCAGGCCAAACCCGGCACGCTGGGGAGTGCCCGGGGGCGCCAGGGCAATCGTTTTTTACGCGAAAGAACGGCGGGCCCGCCGAATCAGCGACCCCCTAGCCTCGTCGTCCTCATTGCCTCGGTTTCCTGTGAGGAATCAATGCCAAGGCTGCCGCCGGTCAGCCTTCCATTGATTCCTCATGGGCGGCGCGGTGAGGCGACGCGCCCCCTCCCGCCACGCGTACACACGCGTTGCCACCCTGACCGCTATAAAAGCCGCCTCCTCCCTCACCGGTGGAATCACCCTCCCGCGGCCGTCCTTCTCTTGCCACCGACGCCCTCTCTCCCCGTCTAGCCACCGCGTGCACGCATACCCCGATGGGTGAACAGTTTCCTTGCGACGTGGCGGCGGCCAACGGCTTCGGCCGCTGCTCTCACCACGAGTGGGAAGCTCACCTCCTCCACGAGGCGAACTACCCGGCGCTCCCCAACATATGCGTGCCGGGGCGGTGGAGGCTCAGCGCCGGGGGCGTCCTAGTCCCCCCTATGCCCGACGTCCAACACCCCGCATACTTCCACGCCGAGATCTATGTCCTGTTTGCCGAATTTTGACCGAACATCTTTTACAAAATGTTTTAAAAAGGGCGTCTGGGGGCGACCCTGGGGACAGCGGCTGAGAACCCGATCGCCCCCACGGCAAAAATATCGCCGGTTCGCCTCCAAGTGGCGCTTTTTCTAACCCCTGGGGGACGAACGGCTGGAGATGCTCTAATCTTGTTCATACTAGCTAAGACTATAGCAGAGGGCACATCTTGGTCCCACGGGATCTTTCTATCTTTTCTCTTCTGCAGGCAAAGAATCTTTCAACTACTTTGACTGTACTCAGAGTCTCATGGCTGAACATCATGAAAACATAGTTTCACTGTAGAGCTCGATTTAGAGTCAGCTAGCTGAACAGAGACAAAAGAGTGGATATGATGCATGCATGTTTAAGAAGAATCTATTTGCTGGTCTGTCATGTACAGACCATCCAGTACTGGCCAGGCTAGCGACCAGCCTATCAGAGTGTATGTTGATCGCCTCACATGTGTTCTTGTCTCTTGATGAAGGATTAAAGCCAACAAGTAGATGCAACTTGTTGTACCTAGCAAGGCCCAAGTGGCCCGTATGTGCGATGAATTTAAGCACACAAAAATAAATGTGTACTCCCTTCATTTTTATTTACTTCACACACTAGCTTTCTCTTGAATCAAACTTTTAAACATCGATCAAGTTTATATGGAAAATTATAAACATCCACAATACCAAATCAATATTATTAGAATCATCATTCAATAACATGGTCAAACTTTATAAAGTTAGTCTTAGGTCAAACTAATGTGCGGAGTAATTAAAAATGGAGGGAATGCTGTATTACTTGCACATTATTTGCTAGATTATTTCGATTTCCTACTAAGTATATATACTCCATCTCAGATTTTTTCTGTTAAAAGTGGTCTTGCGACTGAGTGTAATTGATATCTTTTCCACATTAATATATCCTCTTGGCCGGAAAAAACTGTCTAGGATAAATATGTGAGTAGCTAAGTAAACAGAGATGTGCAAATTAAGCTTAGCTATGTCCACCACATGCGCTTGCAGGGACAGGTAACTAATTTATTCATGCAGGGTCAACAATTTTAAACGACCGTTAAGTATATGTAGGGTGAGGATGCACACCTTCTCGAGTTTTTCTCTCAGCTGGATGAGGATGCATCATGCATAGTCGTGTTTTCTCTGGCTGCGCTTCTCACGGATTCGAGTTTTGACTTTTGCCTTATGCGTGATATATTTATAGTTTCAGCCATTTTCTCTTACCTAAGCTAGCTTGATTATTCGTTCACGTATTCGAGTTTCATTCTTTAGTAGTTTGAATTATACGCCATTTTATAGCGATTAGCATTGACCCGATGCTTAAACTAATGCAAATTGGATATGCATACAGGCGGTTATAGTAGTTGCTAGCTTCTCATCAGTCAGTTGATTGCATGAATTGGGGGTGTAGATATAACTAATTATATTTCACGATGAATATTATTAATCTAGTTCAATTCATGTGGTATGAAAGATAGGTTTTCACAATAAATTTTTTCCTTCGAAATATACGGCTTTCACACTGAATATTAATCCTCTACGAGTCTTATGGCGGCTGAGTTCAATTCAAAGATAGGGTTTTTTTTTCAGCACAATATTTATGTGCTATGAAAAACAATTTACACATAGCAATGGTTCTGTCACTGTCGTGTCCTTGTAATGATCACAGCACAGCAAAACTGTCATTAATTGCCCTGAATTTCCTACTGCAAAAGCTTGCGTTACATGCAAATACAGACACCACAAGAACCAAGTGTGACATGGATTCAATAGCCGTGAGCAGGTACAGGCCACAAACACAGGTGACGGTTAGGTCACGGCCTAATTAAATTGACAATTTGGTCTTGTTTATGCATCTCAGCTATTGGACTTGAACTGTTAGATCATATGATGTGTCGTGGAATTGTCATGACAGAAGTCCTCTTACAAGGACTTGATCGTGGAGCCATCGCAACTACGAAGCTTAAAGGGGTTAATCGGGATAAAGGACACGCGAGGTTTATACTAGTTCAGCCCCTTACGGTGAAGGAAGGCCTACGTCTAGTTGGGTTGGAATTGCTTGAGGTTTCGATGATCAGGGAGCGAGATACGCTATGCCCGGTTCTCGATCTCTTGCTTAAGGCATCCGCCGCCTCATTCTTCCTTCGATCAATGTGTTCCACTACGTAACCCTTGAAATATCCAGCCACAGCATCGACTTCACGACGGTAAGCCGCCATGAGGGGATCTTTAGAGTCCCACTTGCCTGACACCTGTTGAGCCACAAGGTCTGAGTCTCCTAAGCATCTTACCCGGCTCAAGTTCATCTCTTTGGCCATCCGGAGACCATGGAGCAGGGCCTCATACTCAGCTGCATTGTTAGTGCAAGGAAACATAAGCCGGAGCACATAACAAAATTTGTCACCTCGAGGAGAAGTTAATACAACTCCAGCCCCCGAGCCTTCCAACTGTCTGGACCCATCAAAGTGAATAATCCAATAAGTGTTATCGGGCTTCTCCTCAAGTGCCTGTAGCTCTGTCCAGTCGTTGATGAAATCCACCAAAACTTGAGACTTAATGGCAGTGCGCGGCGCGTACTTCAGACCATGAGGCCCGAGCACGATGGCCCATTTGACGACTCGTCCTGTAGCCTCTCTGTTCTGAATAATGTCTCCCAAGGGGGTAGAACTTACCACAGTGATAGGGTGACCTTGGAAGTATTGCTTCAGCTTCCGGCTTGCCATGAACACCCCGTAAACAAGTTTCTGCCAATGAGGATATCTTTGCTTTGACTCGATGAGTACCTCACTGACATAATAAACCGGCCGTTGAACCGGATGTTCCTTACCAGCCTCCTTGCGCTCTACCACAATCGCCACACTAACGGCTTGTGAATTAGCAGCCACGTATAACAGCAAAGGCTCTTTGTCAATGGGAGCCGCGAGAACCGGCGGCTCAGATAACTGCCTCTTCAAATCCTCAAAAGCAGCATTAGCGGCATCACTCCAGACAAAGGTGTCTACCTTCTTCATTAATTGGTACAGCGGTAGGGCCTTCTCACCTAACCGGCTTATGAACCGGCTCAAAGCGGCAACACGACCCGCCAATTGCTGAACATCATTAATACATGCCGATTTAGCCAAAGAAGTGATTGCCTTAATCTTCTCCGGATTAGCCTCGATGCCCCTGTTTGAGACCAAGAATCCCAAAAGCTTGCCTGCAGGCACACCAAATACACACTTCTCCGGGTTAAGCATCATTTTGTAAACCCGGAGATTGTCAAAGGTTTCTCTGAGATCAGATATCAAGGTTTCCGCCTCTCTGGATTTCACTACTGTGTCATCCACATAAGCATGAGCATTGCGCCCAATCTGACCGTGAAGACAATTCTGTACACACCGTTGATAAGTTTCCTAGGCACTCTTGAGCCCAAACGGCATAGACACATAGCAGAAGGCTCCAAACGGGGTGATGAAAGCCGTTTTCTCCTGGTCCTTAACTGCCATCTTGATCTGTTGATAGCCAGAATAAGCATCCAAAAAACTCAAACGTGCACAACCTGCCGTAGCATCAATGATTTGATCAATACGGGGGAGAGCAAAAGGATCAGCCGAACAAGCCTTATTTAGGTCCGTGTAATTCACACACATCCGCGAGGTGCCGTTTTTCTTGAGTACGAGCACCGGGTTAGCCAACCATTCTGGGTGAAAAACTTCAACAATAAACCCAGCCGCCAAGAGCCGGGCGACCTCTTCTCCTATAGCTTTTTGTTGCTCTTCATTGAATCGCCGCAGAAATTGCATGACCGGCTTATACTTCGGATCAATATTAAGAGTGTGCTCAGCGAGTTCTCTCGGTACACCCGGCATGTCAGAAGGTTTCCATGCAAAGATGTCCCGGTTCTCACGGATGAACCTGATGAGCGCGCTTTCCTATTTAGGATCCAAGTTGGCACTGATGCTGAATTGCTTAGATGAATCGCCTGGAGTGAAATCACCAAGCTTAGTCTCTGCATCCGATTTAAACTTCATGGCCGGGTCATGCTCCGTAGTCGGCTTCTTGAGAGAAGTCATATCTGCCGGGTCAACGTTATCTTGATAAAACTTGAGCTCCTCTGCTGCACAGACAGACTCGGCGTAAGCCGCGTCGCCCTCTTCACACTCCAGGGCCACCTTTCGGCTTCCATGCACAGTGATGGTACCCTTGTAACCCGGCATCTTGAGCTGTAGATACATATAACACGGCCGTGCCATGAATTTTGCATAGGCCAGCCGCCCGAACAAATATGGACTCTTGATTTTGACCACCTCAAAAGTTAACTTTTCCGCCCTAGAATCATGCTCGTCTCCGAAGGCCACCTCTAGCTCAATCTTCCCCACAGGATACGCTGACTTACCGGGCACCACTCCATGGAAGACGGTGTTGGAAGTCTTTAAATTCTTGTCAGTTAAGCCCATGCGCCGAAAGGTCTCGTAATAGAGGATGTTGATGCTGCTACCTCCATCCATGAGCACTTTAGTAAACTTATAACCGCCAACTTGCGGTGCCACCACTAGGGCCAGTTGATCCGGATTATCAACCCGGGGAGGGTGATCCTCCCTGCTCCAGACAATAGGCTGTTCCGACCACCTCAAGTAACGAGGGACTGCTGGTTCAACAGAATTCACAGCCCTCTTATGAACTTACTGATCACGTTTACACAAACTTGTGGTGAACACGTGATACTGACCACTATTTAACTGTTTTGGATGGCTCTGATAACCCGACTGCTGCTGCTGCTGACCTCCTTGACCAGACTGCTGTTGATTATAACCACCCTGGTTTCCCTGAAAACCGGATCCTGAACCACCGCCCGGGCCATGAAAGCCGCCGGCTCCTGAACCGCCGCCTGGGCCTTGATTGCCATCAAATGTGTTAGAATTCTTGAAGGCTTTCATGATTGCGCAATCCTTCCATAAATGAGTCGCTGGTCGTTCCCGGGTGCCGTGTTTCGGGCAGGGTTCATTGAGTAGTTGCTCGAGAGACGGACCTGACCCACCAAACCGGGGTGGCTTTCCTTTGCGCTTCTGATTGTTACCCTGTGCATTGGCCACAAATTCCGGGTTACTGTCCGCCTTACGCTTATTGCCTCCTTGACTCGCCGGGTTATGCTGCTGACCCTTTCTATTGCCGTTCTTCTTTCCCTTCCCTGTCTTTTCCTCATCATACGTGGGATCCTTGGTACTATCAGAATCGACATACTTGACTAAAGCCGCCATCAGCGTCCCCATATCATTGCAATCACGCTTAAGACGCCCCAACTTCTGTCTCAGAGGCTCAAAGCGGCAATTCTTCTCCAGCATGAGAACTACTGAGCCGGCATCCATCTTGTCAGACGAATGTATTATATCCTTGACCCGGCGCACCCAATGAGTCATAGATTCACCTTCTTCCTGCTTACAATTTGTCAGATCCACAATTGACATAGACTGCTTGCAAGTATCTTTGAAGTTCTGGATGAAATGGGCTTTTAGCTCCGCCCATGAACTAATGGAGTTGGGTGGCAAACCCTTTAACCAAGAACGGGCCGTTCCGTCTAGCATCATGGTGAAATATTTAGCCATCGCCTCATGACTAACCTCTAGCAGTTCCATAGCCATCTCATAACTTTCAATCCATGCCCCAGGCTGTAAATCGGCCGTATAATTCGGCACCTTCCGAGGCCCCTTGAAATCCTTGGATAGACGTACATTCCGTAGAGCCGGTACCAGACAAGGAACTCCTCCGGTTCTAGTAGCAACTCCCGCTTCAACAGAAGTCGCCGGGTAAGCCGGTGAGTTCTGTTGGGCTGCTAGTTGAGCCGCCAGCTGAGCCGCCCGCTCGTCCTCCTGACGTATCCGATCTTGAACCGGGTTATACCCGCCGGGCTGGTTCCAGCGCTGAGCGTTAGTTGACAAGGCCTCTGACTCCATGTGTCTACTGTAACTCAGGCTCCGATTTTGACGAGGCGGAGCTAACCAGGGCGGAGGAGTCGAGTGAATCCTATCCCAGCTATAGGAGTAGGTTTCTTGCTGAGCCAGGGATGTTTTGACATGTTCTCTGATCTTCTGGGTTTCCACCGCTGTCGGATCATCCCCATCTACCGGGAGAGCCGCCAAATGTGCTGATGCTGCGATTAAGTTCTCCATGGGGTTGGAGAAGTGACCCTGCGGTATTGGTACGTAATTGGGCGGTGCCATATTGCCGTGAGGCGATGCCATCCCCTGAGGCCGGACTGGACCTCCCGCTCCGGATGTAATAAGCTGATTCGCACCTGGCGGGTTACTTGGGCCGGCCCCGGGTGTGGCAAAGAGATTCCGAGGATCATAATTCTGAGGTAAACGGGACTGAGTTTTCTGATGTCTCCTCCTCATTACCTCATTAGATGTGTTTAGGCTCAACGTGAGCTGCAAGGCCTCTTCCTGAAGTTGATGCGCCCATACGTCCAAAGCCGCCCGCTCTACTGCTAATCTAGCGTCCTCAGCTGCTAAGGTTTCCTTAACCCGGGCGATCTCGTCGCGAACCTGTGCCACCTCAGCCTCATGCTCAGATTGGTTCACAGGGATGACTGTAACAGTTAACAAAGCCGTAAGCTTATCCATGAGATCCATCAGCACCTGAGCCGGTGAGCGCACGTGGCCTCCTGCCCCGGCTGCCCCTAACCCGGACGTTATCGCCGCTGAAGCCGTAGAATTTTGGCCGGGTTGAGTACCAGCCATGAAGACTCCTGCCCGGTTCGGTGACTCTGAGAGGTCCAGAATAGTGCTGCCATCGGAACAGCCCCCAAGCACGCCATCTTGAACTTGATACAGCGAATCTGTTGAGCCGGCGGATGAATCATCGTCAGAGAGGACGGCCAGCTCACCATCACCTTCAGATCCTTTAGGAAGTTCACCTCCATGGATGCAACCCACAAAGGCACGCTTCATGACGGGTTGAGCTCGGGCGGGTTTCGCACGCTGAGCCGTCTCGACGAGGTCAGTGCAGCTGTCTGGCTCAGGGCCCGGCTCACCAATCCGGCTGATGAAGACGTGAATTCCGCCAAAGGGGACCCGGTAGCCGTACTCAATTGAACCGGCGTCGGGGCCCCAGCCTTCGTCGTCGATGTAGATCTTGCCGCGACAACTCTTGGTCATCCGGCCAACTGCGTATCCCTTGAGCCCTTCGAAGCTGCCCTTCAAGAACTCGAATCCACCATGCGCTGGCCCCACGGTGGGCGCCAACTGTCGTGGAATTGTCACGACAGATTTCCTCTTGCAAGGACTTGATCGTGGAGCCATCGCAACTAGGAAGTTTAAAGGGGTTAATCGGGACAAAGGACATGCGGGGTTTATAGTAGTTCAGCCCCTTACGATGAAGGAAGGCCTACGTCTAGTTGGGTTGGAATTGCTTGAGGTTTCGATGACCAGGGAGCGAGATACGCTATGCCCGGTTCTCGATCTCTTGTTTCTTGTCCCTAAGCCGCCAGCGGGTCGTCCCCTTATATACACGGGTTGACGCCCTATGGCTTACAGAGTCCCGGCCGGCTCATAAACAGTGTCCGGCTCGGTGACTAGTTATTTCTACCTTACAATACAAGTTGCGCCCTCATGGTGGCTTATCACCATGGGCCCTAAATCGTCTGTGGGCCTTTAGACCCTTTACTGACCGCCATCTTCACATCTTGGTCTTGGGCTTCAGATGGGCTTCTCTTTGCGTAACCCGGCCCCTCCTGGCCGGCTTACGTACATAATTATATCCCCAACATTAGGCCCCAGATTGACTTGAACCGGTTCATGTCAATCTTAAAAAAACCTTATAAACTAGCCCTTAATCCTCTGTTTTGTGCGGAAATTCTAACCCGCCGTGACATCATCATCTGGATCCGGGTCAAATCTCTGTGATGTCATCTTCAATAAATTTCATATTTTAATCCATCATGTCCTCCAACGAATCCTTGCCTTTACTGACCATCCCGAGAATCGAGGCGTCGGGGCCGCAGGATAATGATGCTTTGGTCTCCTTGTTTTTTGCGCCGTCTTGGTCGGTCGTTCCTTATAAATAGGCGCGACCTAGGTCCTTTCCCATTCTCCTTCTTCAGTCGTCTTCTTCCTCGCACCTCCTTTCTTCGCTGCTCAAGCTCTGCGACCGCCGCCGTCGAACCCCTCGTCTTCATCGACTCAGTCCGCTGCATCACCCTGATTCGGACCAGAAAACGACGGCGACCCTCCGCAGCTCGTCCGCATCTGTGAGTCCTTTTTATCCCCTTTCTCAGATCTGCATTGGTACTGTTTTTTAGTTCGTCGACGTTCACCGCCGCCCGATGCAAACCTCCATTAACTCTCACCTCTAATCCCTTGCTCAGATCGTAAAAATAACATAGAACTGCCGCGGAGGATGTTTTGTGCTCATTCTGTATGAAAACAGATCTCATTTCCTTGTTTTTGGAGGCCCTCCTCGAGTATATGAACTTCCCTGTACTGCTTTAGGTCTAGAATTTTTTCCTTTCCAGAGCATCGTTTGATCCAAAAAAATGATTGCAACTTGTTAAACCTGTTTGTTCCACACTTAACCAAAAACTGCGTCTGTTGACTCTGTTTCAGCCATAGTAGTTCACGTGACCGGCTTAAGATAATACTGACTGTCAGCACTGCCTGCTTTTGGCGACTTAAGACAATTTTCATCATTTTTAATACCTGCAGCTGTTTAAACATTATCACATAACTACCTGTATGTCATTAGGGCCCTACTTAAGCCGCCATCTCAGACAACCCAATAATGCTTATTCTCTGGGTTATAATAAACCGGAAAATTTTCTTTATCTTGTTGTAGGCTTCAATTTACCCAATGGCACCCAAAGCTGTTAAACCTACGATTACCTGCAACTGGATCCCATCCATTGTTACGGAGAGCAAACTGTCAGAGTTTGTGAAGTCCGGCCATCTGCCCAAGAAGGACGTCATGTCTTATCGTGCTCCTGACCCGTCTGAAGAGAAACCTCAACCCAAGGAAGGGGAGGTGATCATTTTTACCGATCACATGAGCCGGGGATTTGCTCCTCCCGGTTCGAAATTCTTTAGAGACGTTTTGCACTTCTTTGACTTAAGACCTCAAGACATCGGGCCCAACTCCGTGTCAAATATCTGCAACTTTCAAGTTTTCTGTGAGGTCTACCTTGGAGAAGAACCCAACCTACTTCTGTTCAGGGAATTGTTCTATTTGAACCGGCAGAATGAACGGGCCAACGGGCCCAGTCTGGAGCTTGGTGGCATATCAATTCAAAGGCGGAGAGACTGCCTGTTCCCTTATGCTGAATTGCCGAGTCATCCAAAGGACTGGAACCAGACATGGTTTTACTGCCAAGATACTTCTCCGGCTGGCGAAAATCCACTGCCCGGCTTCCGCGCATTGCGCCTTGAACCTACTCACCTGCTGCCGGATAAGTTGACAGCTATTGAATGCCTGCCACTCACCCCCAAAATCAAGAGGATTAAAGCTCTTTTAGGGAACGGCTTAGATGGCATTGACTTGGTCCGAGTCTGGATTGCTTGGAGAATAATTCCGTTAAGCCGCCGCCCCGGCTTAATGTGTAATTATTCAGGCGAGAAGGATGACCCTCAACGTCATAACCCTGACGACTTACCAGATGACGTAGTGGAAGCTACAACTCAGTCCTTGTTGAAGGAGGGCACATCAAATAGTAACGCCTTCGGCTTACTACCTTTTTGCCAGAAGAACCCAGCCCCTGCAGTAAGTTTCCAGCCATCGGGTTATGTTTTATCATGTTAGGCTGTATTCTTACGCATAACCAGTTATAACCTTTTACAGGCAAATGATAGCTTCTGGAACACGCAATATGATCATGAGGCGGCCAAGAAAGCCAGGCGGCCAAGAGAGCCGAAAATAAAACCACCAAGCCCACCACCTCAAGGAAAAGGAAGCCAAGCGCCTCTGAGCTGTTTCAGCTTGATGATACTGATGATAACGAGGAAGAGGTAACCTTTGAATTTCCCTTTCTCCTTTATTTCTACCTTACTGATGCTAACCTTCTTTTAGGAAGACACGGGCAACAGCCAACCCATCGAGGAAGAGGTAATTGTAATCTCCTCCAACTCCGAGCTTCGTCCGTGTCAGAAAATTCGAAGAGTAACCCGGAAAGTAAGATTTTCACATCCTTTGGCTTACCAAGATCCTGACTTTCTTTTGAAGCGACAGATTTATGAGAGCCGGAGGCAGACCCGGACCAGCAAAGACGCGGAACTCTCCTCCGGCTTACCTGATGTGACCAGGAAACGCCAGACTGAGGTTATCTCCGATTTACACCTTCTTTTTCCTTTGGCGGGTTTCATTTGTTAGCCTCTCAATTATTCTGACTCCAATTATCAGGATATTTCACCTTCCTCCGGTGAGTCTATGCAGTCCAACATGCCAGCCTTCAAAACTGCTCCCGGGTAATATAAACTTGTTGTACCTTATGCTTTATTTTACTCATATTTGCTGTATTTAACCTGTCTACCTTTTCCACAGTGTGCAAGTAAAGCCCAGCAAAAGGGCAAAAAATAATAAGCCGCCCCAAGAGCCGGTTGTGACTGAACCAGAGCTGGGCACAGCTGCTCCTGATGCCTCTGCTCATGAGCCGCCGCCTCAACCGTCTCATGATGTTCCTATATCTTCCTCTGACCCACCTACTGAACAAACCTTCAATGATTCTGGTAACTCGGAGGCTCCTAGCCCCGCCAAGGCAAATGATCAGGAAGTTGAAATTCTCAAGAATCAGTTTGTTGAGCCGGCACAGCCGTCTGTACTTGCCAAGTGTTCTAAAGAGGAATTGGTGGAACGCCGGAAGGCCAAGCTAGACATCGCTGACTATACTCATTTGAGTATTGGAGAGATTGTCTCCGGCTATATCAATCAAGTACAAAGCAGCTGTGACCTGGAAATTGACATGGTGAAGCAGATACAGCAAAAATCTGAGGTATGACTTATGCTAGCTTACTTTCAATCACACTTACTGTACCAGCCCCCAAGTCTATTGCTTATGAATAAATATGCTGTAAACTTGGAAAAATTGTTAGAGCTACTTGCCCGGCTTAAAGAAAAAAAATAATTGAACCGGATGTAACACAATACCTTTAACTTGCGATATACATTAGCCCCCAAGTGCCAAAAATCTTTGCTTGCAAGGTATTTGGGACTTAATATTCAGGACCGGCTTAATAATTTAGAAAGCTTCGGTATACATTAGCCCCCAAGTGTCAAGTATCTTTGCTTGCAAAGTGCTTGGGACTTAATAGTACTTACCGTAACTTTTACTACTATTCGATGCAATGCAGGCCACCATAAGTAAATTTGAATCGGAGATTGCTGATTTGAAGAATCGCCTGGCAACCCAGGAAAGTGAGATTGAAAAGGCCAACTCCAAATTTGAATTCAGCGTCTCTGAACAAGAGAAGTTGAAGCAAAATTTTGAATCAGAGAAGAAAATTTGGGCTGATGAAAAAGCCGCACTGGTGACCCGGGCCGAGACAGCAGAGGCATCGCTTGCGGAAGCAACGGCCGAACTGTCCGACTTAAAGTGCCAGATATCTCGAATGGTTTCAGCAATCTTCGGTGAGTGACTTACTCAAACCTTAAACACTGCAAAACTCCTTGAATGACCATTTCAGTTGTCTCCTCTGACTCACCTTATGCTTAATAACGCAGGCCCCAGGAGCACAAATCTTAAGCAGAACATGGTGATCAAGCTGAAGGCGGTTTATACTCTGGTGGAACAACTCTACACCGGGACACAACGTGCTCTGGCCGTTGTGGATTTATCAAACGATGTTCCTTATCTCCTGCAAGATGTGCTGAAGCGGCTTGCTGTGCTACCTCAGCGAATCCAAGAGTTAAGACGAGCATCTGCAAGAGCCGGAGCTATAGCCGCATTGAGCCGGGCCAAGGCGTGGCTTCCAGAACTAGACCCCGCTGATATTGCTCTTGGGTATCCAAGTTTAAAGGAAGATGGCACCGTGTTTAACGATAAGGATTTCACCGCCTGTGTGAAGGATATACGTCCGGTGGCTACTCTTATTGGGAACGATACTGACCTCACCAAGTGTCAGCCGGGTTATGACAAGGAGAATCGGAGAATCCCCATGCCGCATTATGACGATGTCAGCTTGATCCCTCCAACCCGTAAGCACACCTTTGCTCCTGAAGTTGACCCAACCGGTTTAATAGATGATGAAGCTGAGTTTGAAGCCTTGAGTGGCATTAACTGGGCCTCATCATCCTTCCAGGACAAAGCAGCTAGCGGAGAGATGGAGAAGGATAACCCGGAGGCTTCAAGTCAACCCCAAGAGTAGCTTGTCAGGCGCCACCTGCTTATGTCATCGTAGAAAACAATGCATCATTCAGACTCGGGGAGTCTTGTAACAAAGTAGAAGATACCTTGAGTTTTGCTATGCCTTTGCGCATGCTTATGGCCCTTAGTACTTGCATAAGCCGTCGCCATTATTCTCTTTGTAGTTTGTATGAATCTGTTATGTCCTTTGCAAAAATACCTTGCATTGCCCTGTAGTGCTCACAGCTGTTTTTTTCGGCTTATATAAACCAACCCCTGAGGGTAAACTTAACTCCTGAAAATTGGCACATATAAGTTCACCTGGTTCTTAACAACCTGATGCAACTAACATTAATTCTGGAAGATTGTAATGTATTCCATTGTACCTTCAATAGGGTCACAAGATACCTAATGTTGGCACTTGTAAAATATGATGAACAAAATTCAAGGGTTTCTGATTCGAATATGACCAGTGACCCGTTCCAAAGGGGTTGAGCTAAGATTCAGATACGATCTGTTAGCCCCCAGTGGCTGTGGCGATGCCAATCAAGTGGGTATCGACAGCTATGTTCTCTTTGGTTCGAATACGACCTATGTTTGAATAGGAAGCCCCCAAGTGACGATAAGAGTTGCTTAATGACGCTGATTCGAACATGATCCACGTCAGACCCAAAAGGAGTTAAGCTATGATTCAGATATGATCAAGAAGCCCCCAAGTGGGTTTGGCAGTATGCCGATCAAGCGGGTATCGACAGCTATGTTCTCTTTGGTTCGAATACGACCTATGTTTGA